>NW_022096782.1:0-58109 GCF_006542625.1 Nomascus leucogenys
GAGTTCGCTTTTTCTTCCCATCCCTGCGTGAAGTAGCTTTGAGAAAGGAGGAAGAGGGAGTCTGAGCATGAGTTGCAGCCAAGGCCAGTGGGAGGGGCCTGGGCCAGTGCACCTTCCAGGGCCGCGTCCAGCAGCTTCCCCTGCCTCGTGTGACATGAGGCCCATTCTTCACTCTGTTTGAAGAGAGCGGTCAGCGTTCTCAGTAGTAGGTTTCTGTTCTATTGGGTGACTTGGAGATTTATCTTTGTTCTCTTTTGGAATTGTTCAAATGTTTTTTTTAAAGGTTGGTTGAATGAACTTCAGCATCCAAGTTTATGAATGACAGCAGTCACACATAGTTCTGTGTATATAGTTTAGGAGTAAGAATCTTGTGTTTTATTCAGATTGGGAAATCCATTCTATTTTGTGAATTAGGATAATAACAGCAGTGGAATAAGTATTTACTTAGAAACGTGAAAAATGAGCAGTAAAATAGGTGAGATAAAGAACTAAAGAAATTAAGAGATAGTCAATTCTTGCCTTATACCTCAGTCTATTCTGTAAAATTTTTAAAGATATATGCATACCTGGATTTCCTTGGCTTCTTTGAGAATGTAAGAGAAATTAAATCTGAATAAAGAATTCTTCCTGTTCACTGGCTCATTTCTTCTCCATGCACTGAGCATCTGCTTTTTGGAAGGCCCTGGGTTAGTAGTGGAGATGCTAAGGTAAGCCAGACTCATGCCCACCCATAGGGTCGTAGAGTCTAGGAGCTGCAGTCACGTAATTGAGGTGGCAAGATATTCTCTAAAGATGTAGAGGAAAAGTGAGAGAGGGGTGAGGGTGTGGGGCTCCAGGTGAGAGTGGTGGAGTGTCAATGCCCTGAGCTGGGGCATTTTGGGCTTTGAGAAACTGCAGTTCCTTCTGAGGGAGCTGATTGTAATGATCCTGGGTGGATCCAGGGCCCGATTCTCAGATGGTGAGAGAAAAGCCTGGAATGGAAAGCTGCTCTGAGGAGTTTCTTTCGGACGGTGGATGAACAGAGAGGAATCTCCACCTGAGCAGGATTGGAAAGTGTCCTGCGCTTTTGTCCCAGTGCTTCTGAACACAGCGCAAGAGCTGGGTGATGACATCCATCATCCGAAAACGTTTCCTGAGAGAGGAAGCATGAATCTCCTGGAAGGGAGACCCAGAAGCCACTGGCCAGGCACTTTTCTGCCTGGCTGGGAGGACCAGGGCTGACTCTATTAAAAAGGCATCCTAATGAGGTTATCTCACGTGCAATTTGGCCAGTTGTAAGCAAGATTTCGTGTGGTGACAAAATGAATGAAAATAGTGGTTTGGATGGAAAGGTGTATGTGGGAGAGAGGAAAGGAGTTGGTTTTTGACTCAAATTCTACGATCTTTGAGCTGCATCCGGGCTAGGGAAACTCGCACACCACAAATTTTGAAGTACATTCTCTAAGAGGAAATACTTACTGAATTTTATGGATGAAACTTCCCTTTTTGGTTAATTATTCCACGTCCTATTAAGTTGTATATTCTCTGATAAGTCCTGGAAAACAACAACAACAAAATCCCAGAGTGGTAGGGTCTGGGCTCAAATAATATTAGCAATAACAGCCACCTGCTAGCCATTAAACTTGTAATTTACTCCAGGCCCTGAGCCAGGTGCTTCACTTGCATGGCACACACTCCACCAGTCCTAGCGGAAGGGTCTAATCACACCTACTACACAGATGTAGAACCAGAGGCATGCAAGGCTTGGGTATTTCCCAGGATCACGTGCCTAGTAAGGGACAGGGCTGGAACCGGATCCCGGATCTGAATTCCTATAGAGCCCATGTTGTTCCCACTCCTCCCAGCCCGTGGCCCACCTCCCTGAGTAATACTTCCTTTTTCTTCTCAACACTGTGCCGTATGTCTCTGGTGACAGAAAGAAGGACCCCGAGGCCAACGTACTAAAAACAGGCCTGGGGAAGGTGACAGAATCAAACACCATTTGAGGCTGGTGTGCACTGGGTTCCTTGATAGCTGACTCTGCCAAGGTGTGGGCATTTCTGTCCAGTCCCAGCACTTTCCCGAATTGCAGTGAGTTTCCCCTGGCCACTTCCATGTGTCCTGTCTCACTCTGGAACCTGGCTTGCTGACCAGCTTGTCACTGGTCCCCACAGAACAGCCCAGAATCACCTGCTCACCTCATGACAGGGCACATTCCTTTTCCTTGTAGAAGTCCTCTGGATGTCCATCTCTCACCCAGGAAGCCATGTGATATCAATACCCCTTTTGAATTCCCATGGGATGGTGATGTTTACACACCTGCTTACCACTCTGCTTATCTTCAGTACACTCTCCAAGTGCTTTATGAATGTGCTGAGTAGAGTCTGATTCGCCATATTATCTAAGCGTTCTTGGGATATCACCCTGAAATTAGAAGGTTTTGGAACCACCTTGATACTTGAAATTGGACTTTAACAGGGTGCTTTATTTGGAGTTTACCTCTGAGCACATACACAGATGAATGCTTTAAAACCAAAGCCTCCCTCATGAGTATTAGATGAGGGGAAGCTTTGGAAATCAGTGGAACAAACATCTACTTACTGAATTCCTAAATCCCTGGAGGCCCTGATTTCCTTGAAGACATTTCTGCTCTGATGGAAAACAAATAATTAAGCAGCTTTCTACTGCTGCTTGTCTGTTTAACTGCCTCGCAGGAAAATCCTGGCTTTCAGTGTGCCTAGAGACACCTGACACGAGTTCAGGCATGTGGAGGGTAGCAGAAACTCACAGGTTAAGATTTTGACCTGGAATCAAATGGAGAAAAAAATTGCAGTCTACTCAGGATTCAAAGGGTCGTGCAAAGGGAAGGCTTCCTGCTGAGACTTTCAAGATTCTTGGACAGTTAGTTGTGATCCTATATTTGAAAGCATTGGTCACATATTAGGCACTGGAAACAAGTTGGAGAACTTCAAGCCAAATGTGGCCTTTTCAGAAACTCCTTTGAGAAATGAGAAGGGTAGTGTAATGCCAAATACTACCAAATAATCATAATTGCTTTATTTATTTATTTATGAGGGATTCTCTCTCTGTTGCCTCGGTTGGAGTGCAGTGGTGTGATCTCAGCTCACTGGAACCTCCGCCTCCTGGGTTCTAGCAATTCTTCTGCCTCAGCTTCCTGAGTAGCTGGGATTATAGGCACCCGCCACCATGCCCAGCTAATTTTTGTATTTTAGTAGAGATGGGGTTTCTCCATGTTGACCAGGCTGGTCTCGAACTCCTGACCTCAAGTGATCCACCTGTCTTAGCTTTTCGTTGTGCAGCTACTAAGTAACAGTTTATGGGGGAGACTACAATGCTCACCCACATCTTGTCTCCTTCCCCTTTCTGGACACATGGGAACAGTATGGCCCACTTGCAGTTAGGAAGGATCACGTGACTTTTCCTTGACACTGAAACATGAACAGAGGTATTTGTCACATCCCGGCATGTGAGAGCCAGTGTGCCATTTCCACACTTTCTCCCTCCTTTCAATGGTAAACAGGGCAGCTTCATTTTGACATGATGGAATCATAAGGTGGAAGCAGCCTGAATCCTGGGTCATGTGAGAGTGAGGAGTCCCTGCCAAGCCTCATCAGAACTTAGGTGCGCATATAATACACTTGAGTTGTGTCAAGCTATTCACATTTCAGGGCTTGTCTGTTGCATTAACTAGTAGTTACTTAAACTGACACAGCTACTCTTTCTGTTGTTAGGTATAAATCTTTTTACTTAAAAGGTAGTACTGTGTGTATTCTTAGGGCAAAAATTATAGAAATATAGATAATACACAAATTTCCCCTTTACAAAGTTCCTCCACAGTTTAACCCCCTCCTCAGAGGTCACCACAGTGATCAGTCTTGTGTATTATTTTACAGCTGACTACAGGCTTTTCATGGACAGATAAAGTATAGCAATATGTCGTTTTTATTTAACATGCAAGAACAGTGATGTACATATTGAAGTGCAACTAACCTTTGTCAGTTTATAAAATGGCACATGTACCCTAAAACTTAAAGTATAATAATAATAAAATAATAAATAAATAAATAAATAAATAAAATGGATACGGGATCTTTCTGAACAATACATATATAGATCCATCTCACTTTTCAAATTACATTCTATAATTCTAAAGTAAGCATACACCACAATTAATTAAACCATTTCTTCCTGAAAGACACGTAAGTTGTTTCTCATTTGCTATATGATGACTAGAATAAGATCAACATCTTTGAGTATAAATTTTTGGGCAAGCATGAGTGTTTTCTTTTAAGAAAGATGTATAACATGGACATCGGGTTACAGTGAAAAGGGTGGCAGACTGACCAGGTGCCAGGGAAGGACAGCAGACAGGAGACCCTCAGCCCATGAGGGGCACTGGGAGGATCCAGGGGAGAGCAATTGCCAGCATCCATGAGAGAGACCACATGTGAAACCAAGTCCACAGAGCCCCAGGCAGGCTGGCATTCACAGCTGTGAATCCAGAGTTCAGCCCAATGGGGGCAGGGACCTGAGGAAGGCAAGGGGGAAGGGAGGAGGGAGGACAGGACAATGAACGGAAATAGGCTTGGGAAATCCAGGCACCATCATCACCAGCTGGAGGGGATCATGTGATCCGAATGGGCAGGCCTGTTGGCTGAATGCACCAGCGGCATGCTGGACACCCCACCCTGCCTCAGACTCCCCTTCCCTCTCTCAGCAAGAGCTTGGCTGGCTCCCTGCATCATCCTGGGCGAGCTCCCTCTCCTGACCTCTCCAGTGGTCCTGTGCACCTTTGCCAGCGTTCCAGGGCTGGAAGCTATCTTCATGCCTGCTGGGGGCTGGAGTTTTATCCCCTGGGGACCCTCCATAGAGGCTGGGCTATGTGAGTGGGTTGCTGACTGATGACCAACTGCCGAGATGGGCCAGGAATGCCAATGAGCCGTTGAAGGGGGCATGTGGCCACATGGAGGGGAAATTGGAGGAAGAGTGCCCTGAGACTAATCAGTCGAGACTCTGCAGATGAAGGACTGGGTGTGCATGTGCACTGAAAATGATCCAGGTGGTGACCCTGCCTCAGATAGACTCCTGTGGCTTCTGAGCTCTTGGCGCACAAGGGAGCAGGTGTCCCGGTGCTGTGCCTGCTGGCCTATGTTGCCCTCACACACTGGCTGGGATAGAGGGCTGGCCCAAGGTGTGGACATAGGCAGGTTGGATGGAAACCCAGTGGAGTTGGCACCTTCCCTTATTAAACTGATGGGGATGTGCAGGGTTCAATGCAGGGAGCATCATGCAGCATCCTGCTGGGAGCATCCTCACCTCCATGACAGTGTTTGGGCCTGGTGAGGAGGCGTCCGCAGTAGCCCTCTCAATAGAAGTTTCCACGGGAAGTGTGAACTCAAGTGAGCACAGGTGAGGGAACTGTGGGTTTCTTTATGGAGGCAGGAGGCCCAGATGGGGCAGACTCCAAGATTTGAATCAGTGAATTCCCATCCCTGGGAATTTCATTAATTCATTCACTCACTCACTTACTCATTCATCCATTTATTCATTCATTTATTGAACATATGCTGAGGAAACACCAAGTCATGAAAACAAAAGAAAGTGGCAATGTTCTTAGTTCAGTCTGTCAGGGTGGGGGCAGATGGTGAGATGGAAAGCCATGTGAGTGTTTTAGGAAGTGAGGGACTGTGAACTGATGGAGACAATCTCTATTGATCTGACTTCTGAGGCTGCTGACTAGGTGAAGTTGTTCCCTTAGTTGAGAGTGAAGGAGGAAGAGTTGGTGGTGATTTGATGAGGAAGAGTGTGGAGGACGGGGTCCATGTGCAGTATGTAGATGGGGAGGTGCTGTGCCTGTCCAGGTGGAGCCTTCGCGTGAGCAGTAGGAAAATGGGTCTGTCAGTTTGGATGGGGGCCAGGCAGGACATTAGGGTTGGCTGCATCAGTAAGGGTGATCTGAGGCCGTAGGTTTAGATTAAACAGACTGTTGCGTAGATTGTGGCCCACATGCTTGTATTAGTCAGGGTTCTCCAGAGAAATAGAACCGATACGTTATGTTTTTATATAATACATAACCTATATAATAGGGAGGAGGAAAGGAGCCACTGGTGTAAGTCCTGGAGCCTGAAGGCACAAGCCCCAGGAGTTCCAATGTCTGCGGGCAGGTGAAGATGGATATTGCAGCTCAGAAATAGAGCCAATCCACCCTTCCTCCACCTTTTACTACTCTCTGGGTCCTTAATGGATTGGATGAGGCCTGCCTACATTGGTGAGGGCAATTTTCTTTACTCAAGTGTACTGATTGGAATGCTGATCTCATCCAGAAATACCCTCTCAGCCACACGGGAAATAATGTTTTGTCAGCTATCTGGGCATCCCTTAGCCCAGGGCTTCCCAACCCATGGGCCGTGGACCAGTACTGGTCAGTGGCCTGTTAGGAACCAGCACACAGGAGGAGGTGAGCATCAGGCAAGGGAGCATTGCTGCCTGAGCTTCACCTCCTGTCAGATCAGCAGTGGCATTAGATTCTCACAGGATTATGAACTCTATTGTGAACTGTGCATGCCAGGGAACTAGGTTTCTCACTCCTTATGCGAATGTAACTAATGCCTGATGATCTGAGGTGGAACAGTTTCATTCTGATATCATCTCCCCACACCCACCCACCCCCCTACTCACCCCTCCCCCAGTCCTTGGAAAAATTGTCTTCCAGGAAACCGGTTCCTGGTGCCAAACATGTGGGGGACCCCTGCTGCCTCAGCCTACCCAAGTTCACACATACAATTCATCATCACAACTCTACCCCCTGTCACCTTGGCACCCATATGCAGCTTCTTAAACCATAGTTACTCATCAAACAAAGACCATACCAACATCATAATTCTGTCTAACATGATACAACTATCCTGCCTACAACCAATACCGATCCTTTTCTCAGGAGAGGAAGTAAAACCCTTAAATGATGTTTTTTTTTCAGCTGATATCCCATAACATGAACATAGTATCATGTAAAATTAATAATACTTAAATACCGATATAAAGTCACTGCGTCTTACGTTACCTGATAAGGAAATATGAGAGGAAAGAAAACAAAGATCTTTGCTTAACGTCACACACACACACACACACTCATAATAAAATAACAGTGAAATGACATTTTGAAGTCACAGTGACTGCCCCAGCTAGTTGATAATACTTTGCAGAGCTGGAGCAAGGTCCTCTTGAAGGCTGTATGTGCTCTGAATCAGCATTCAGTATATGGTGTCGTCTCTATCATAGCCAGGATTCACTGGTCCAGGAATCCAGGGGTGGAAATTGGAGTGGCAACATTCAGCATCACCCCTAGAGGCTCACTAGTAAATGTTTTGCTTTCTGTTTCCACAAAAACTTTCTGCTCTGCTGGCTAAAGGTCTTAGTTCTAGAGGAAGGAATGTTGCCACCAGGAGACACAACAGTGATTTCATGGAACTAGAAATTAAGAGTGACACCCAGCCACTTTGGGCTTCTGGTGCCTCTGAGTCAAGAGGGTAAGAAGGGAGTAAGTGTGTTGGATGCCGTCATTGATGTCGACGAAACGGGGGACATTGGAGGATGACTCCACAATGGAGGTGAGGAAGAATATGTCTGGAAAACAGGGGATGCCTTAGGGTGTCTCTTAGTATTACTGTACCCTATGATTAAACTAAATGAGAAATTACCACAACCCAATCCAGGCAGAACTGTGAATGGCCTAGACCCTTCAGGAATGAAGGTTTGTGTTACCCTACCAAGTATAGAACCACGACCAGCTGAGGTGCTTGCTGAGGGCTAAAGGTATACAGAATGTGTAGCAGAAGATGATGCTTATAAAACCCAGCTACCATATTGTGACCAGCGATAGAAATGAGAACTATAATAATCATGAGTATTTCCTCGCTATTTTATTATGAATATGCTTGTCAGCAAAACCCAGAGTTTGATCCAAGTTGTGTGTATTAGTATGTTCTTCTTCTTCTTTTTGTTGCCGAGCAGTATACCATTGTACGATGCAGCACAGTTTAGCCAACACCCATGGAAGGGTATTTGGGTGTGTAGAAAATGGAACCTTTTTAGGGCATGCAGGAAAGGGAACCCTTCCACACCACTGACAGGTATGTAATTGGTACAGCGTTATGAAAAACAGTATAACAGTTCCTTGGAAAATAAAAATAGATCCACCATATGACCCAGAAATCCATCGGTTGAGTATGCATTCTCCCCAGAAATGAAATCCACAACATATAGAGATATCTGCAGTACCACCTAATTCTAACTTATTAATCCTACAAGAAATAAGTGTTTCCAATTGAAAATAATGTTTTTTAACCACCCTGCCATCAAATATTTATTCTAATGATCTCTCCTTATTTCTTGTTATGTAATAACCTAGGTACTACTCCCCATTGACAAAACTAACTCATTATTCCAACAAGAACTCAGAAGTGTTGAAAAGAATGCAATTTTATTCTTTCTACCCTCAACCAGCTATTCTAGTTTTATGGGGGATTCTGTATTTAACTCTTACCCATGTAACTCTACTTACCATATTCATGGCACCTAGCCAACAATCCTAAAGATGATAAGAACACAGAGTTGACAAAGATGGTTACTCAACTTTGTACGTTCAACCAGATTTCCAGGTAATTGGGAATTGTTTATTCAATTATTTGCCTAGGTACGACTGAGGGTCTGGAATTATTTCACCAAGACATAAAAAGTAGTACTGAGCAGAATATGTTTATTCTAGGTACTGGCTTCATCTAGTTATCTCTACTTAATTATTCACCTGGGTAAAATAGATACCTATTGTATGAAGTAATATTTCTAACACTAGGTTGGGATTTGGCAATGAGAAAAATGGTTATTCAACTCCCTGGCATAAGCCCATTATCTTTAGCTTCCTGGGATCAATTACTTGGTCTGGCTGTTTTTATTAGGTTGGTGTAAAAGTTATTGCAGTTTTCACCATAACTAATTGATATCTTTAGGTTACTAAATACATGTTTACCGTCAGATGTCTGTGGTAATTTATTATCGCAACAAAAAATAATAGAATGATAAAGAAGGATTTTCCTTATCCTGGCATCACACAGAGATTCAAGTTATCTAGTTATCCTCCATAACTTTTTTCCTATATAACACTCAGCACCTGTCCTTTGAAGTTCTAAGTTCTTGTCCCCACTAAAACTAATAAATGTGAGTTGCAGAGAACATGATTTTCAGGATCAGGCTTCACTTGGAAATGTAATGATTGGCAGCTGTTTCTATGTAACAAGTTTCATGGGAAAACCCAGTTAAGTAGAACTTACTAATACAACGACAAAATTATATTTGACAAGAACATGTTCCCTATTTTTTGCATTCCACTTAGTATCCTTGTTGTCTCTATTTTACTGCTTACTTAGGTACACGACTTACCTATAGTACTAATTCACTGTTAAATGTATATAATGTGTAGTGATTAAGTCAGTTTATTAGAGTATCCATCACCTGAGTACAATACTTTTTTGTGAAGGACCGTTACCCTACTCTGCTATCAAACACTGAATTCATTGCTTCTATCTTACTGCAGGTTTGCTCCCTTTGACCCATTTCTCTTTGTCCTTCCCCCTCCCGACTCACTCTTCTTAATCTCTGTTCTCTACCTCTCAACTCTGTGCCGCCATGCAACTAGAATTTTTACCTCCCACATATAAGTGAGGGCATGTGATATTAGTCTTTTTGTGCCTGGATTATTTCCCTGAAGGTAATGACCTCTAGTTCCATCCATGTTGCTGCAAATGACATGATTTCATTCTTTTTTTGTGGAAGAATAACATCTATTCATTGATGGGCACTTATGTTGATTCCACATCTTTGCTGTTGTGAATAGTGCTGTAGTAAACATGCAAGTGCAGGTATTTTTTGAAATATCGATTTATTTTCCTTTGGGTCGATACCCAGTAGTGAGATAGCCTCATCGAATGGTAGTACAATTGTTAATTTTTTTTTTTTTTTTTTTTTTTTTAGGAATCTCCATACTGTTTTCCATGGTGGCTGTAGTAGTTTACATTCCCACCAACATGGTATAAGAGTTCCCTTTTCTGCACAAACTTGTCAACATTTGTTATTTTTTTCTTTTGAAATAACAGCCATTCTGACTGGGGTAAGATGATATTTCATTGAGGTTTTGATTTACATTGCTCTGATGATTAGTGAAAACAGACACCTATCACTCCCTGTATATGAAAATCAACTGAAAATACAATAAAGACTTACATTTAAGACCTGAAAATATAGATACTAGAGGAAAATCTCTTGGACGTTGGTCTAGGCAAAGAATTCCTGAGCAAAACTTCAAAAGCACAGGCAACAAAAGCAACCAAAAATAGACAAATGCAGTGCATTCAACTGAAAAGATTCTGCACAGCAAAAGAATTTATCCGACCAGGGACTCATATCCAGAATACATTAGGAACACAAACAACCTAACAGGAGAAAAATAACTCGTTTAAAAAGTGAGCAAAGATTCTGAATAGACATTTCCCCAAAGAAGACATAGAAATGATGGACAGGTATATTTAAAAAAATGCTTCACATCACTCATCATCAGAGAAATGAGAATCAAAACCCATACTATTGTATTAGTGGAAAGTACAGGGCTTTTTATTAGCTAACCTCTGGAAGACTAACTTTATACAAATTCATTAATGCCCTTGGCACCATTGTTAGAAGCCAGAAACTTGGTGTAATGATCTGTAGAGGGGGAATCATCCAATACCTGTGTTTTCCTGCCCTTAGATGAGAATGGAAAGGTGTCCATTGGATTTACTCTCAAAACATTAAGATAGACAAGTTCTACTTTGCTGCTAGATATGTCGTAAAATGATCTAACGCCATCTGGATTATTCATGGAGCAGATACTCTATATTTTCTGTTCTTTATTGCTTTCTCACTTTTCACATTTTACTTTACTAACCTCCATGGACTGTATTTGCAAAAAGAAGATGATGGTGTCAGAAAGTCACCAGATGGAGGAGTTGAGCTGCCACTGTTAATGTCAACCGGGCAGTCTCTGGTGACAAATAGTGTGCAGGCATATGAGAACAACCTGGATAACATTTCCAATGCAGATTTAAGGTTCCCTCCCACAGAGTTCATTTGGTAGGCCTGAATAGGGCCATGAAATCTGAACTTTGCCATTTCCCTTTCACTCTGATCCTGATACAGGCTGGTCCACGAGCCACACTTTGAGAAACTTTGATGTCAATGATAATTGTAGCCATGGCCATATATTATATAAAAATGTTTAGAGAGAGAGTATAAACCTAGAAGAGAATTGAGTAAAACCAAATCCCTTGGAATTCCATCTTGAAAGGGCCCCGTGGAGGAGGTGCTGCTAGGAAAGATATTGAGAAGTGGCCAAAATGAAGAGAATAACAGGAGAATGTGTTGTTATGGAAGACAAAGGAAGACAAAAGGAGAGGAAAGAGAAAAAGAGGAGAGTGTGCAACAGTGTTGACTGAAGCTGAGAATCAACTGAGATGAGGGCCAGAGAATGTCCATTATCTATAGTCACCTGGAGGTCACCAGTGACTTTTGAGGGAGAGTTTTCTTTTTTGAAGAGATGTGTGGGCCCACGTTGGTTTCTAGTGGGTTACAGAAAATGTGAGAGGTGAGGCAATAGAGGCACCAAGTAGAGATAATCCTTTGGAAACCCTGCCACAAAGAGTAAGAGAGTGGTGGGAATTACATTGGTTGTGAATAATGCCCGGGTGTTTTCAAGTTGAAGGAGATTCAAGTATGTGCCAATGGAAACAAGAAAGATGTAAAAAGAAAGACATACTGAAGATACAGGAAGGAGAAAGATAATGGATAAACCAATGGATGCCGTGAGGTTCCTGGAAGACAGGAGGCCATGGAACATTTAGAACACAGGGGCAGGGACATCTCTGCTCCTCTAATAGATTGGGCACAGATGCAGGTAGCTTGTAGTTTTGATGGCAGAAGTTTCGGGGGTTTCCATTTGAATTGTCAGAAAAACAGGAATAGGGTCAAAGGGTGAGTGTAACAGGGCGTTAGGAATGTAGGTAGCAGACTTGAAGGGTGAGCACAGCAGAAAAGGCAGCAGAAAAAAAAATCGCAGTTGGGAGAATGAGTTGACCAGGTGGAAACGGGACACTTGGGGACCATTTTGAGGGCCTAATTGAGGCTGGAAAACAAATACAGTCAGCATGATAAAAAACTGGCCATGTTAAGTAATTTTTTCCACAGGCACAGGGACAGGGGCCAGCAGTGCAAAAGTTTTTTTTTTTTTCTAGAAATAAGATTTTTCCTGACAAATGCAGTGAATGCACAAGAAATTATTGGGAGGTGACTGACAGAAACGTTGGACTTTGAATCTGAGAAGACAGGAAATTCTCAAAGATAGAGGAACAGGGAAAAGGTCAATGGAGTAGCAGTCCAGATGGAGTAGAAGTCCAGTGGGATCACAGGGCTAAGTGAGCTGGAAGGTGGGATTGCATAGCATTTTTATGACCTAGTCTCTCCAGACACAAATCATCACTTGTGTGGTCCTCTCTCAGTCTGAGCAGTTTCAGATGCTGCCTCAGTTCGAGAGAAGGACATATGGGCTCCACTCCTTGATAAAAGCAGTGTCAAGGTCAAATGGAAAGAAGAGCATGTGGGAGAGAAGATGGTGCTGTGGCCAACTCCTGAAAATGCAATTTGCCACAGCCAGTTAAACGGCCAAAAATAAATAACAGTGAAATTTGTAAATTGTTTTTTAATTTCAATTTCTAATCTTTGTGGGTACATAGCCGGCATATATATTTAGAGGGTACATGAGATTTGTTTGTTTGTTTGTTTTTCTTTTTGAGATTGAGTCTCCCTCTGTTGCCCCAGCTGCAGTGGAGTGGTACCTTATAGCTCATTACAGCTTGACCGCCCAGGCTCGTGTGATCCTCCTGTCTCAGCCTCCCGAGTAGCTGGGTCTACCCACACAAACCATGCCTGGCTGTTTTTTCTTTTTCTTTTTTTTCTTTTTTTTTTAGAAACAAGGTTTCACTTTGTTATCCAGTCTGGTCTTGTGCTCCTGTGTGCAAGCAATCCTCCCACCTCGGCTTCCCAAAGTGCTGGGACTACAGGTGTGAGCCACCACAACCAGCCCAGTGTAACATTGTAAACATTTTTGAAAATGTAGAACTAATGTATATGTATAAAAACTACAACATGAGACTGGGATGTGGTGGCTCACGCCTGTAATCCCAGCACTTTGGGAGGCCGAGACGGGCGGATCACAAGGTCAGGAGATCGAGACCATCTTGGCTAATGCAGTGAAACCCCGTCTCTAGTAAAAAAAATACAAAAAATTAGCCAGGCGTGGTGGCGGGTGCCTGTAGTCCCAGCTACTCGGGAGGCTGAGGCAGGAGAATGGCGTGAACCCGGGAGGCAGAGCTTGCAGTGAGCCGAGATTGGGCCACTGCACTCCAGCCTGGGCGACAGAGCGAGACTCTGTCTGAAAACAAACAAATAAACAAACTACAACATGATACCAGAAAATACTCCTTCTCAAACATACAAGGAACATTTACAAAAGTTGATCACATATGAGGTCACTAAGAAAACATCAGTAAGTACCACCACGAAATAAAGAAATCACAAATTACATCCCGTCGTCATAGTATACTACAACTAAAAGCTATAAAAACCTCTTCCCACTAGACTAGAACTCATAAATGTTATCTGTTAAAATAATGTTGGATGCCAGTGGAGATATGAGATGAAATTATATAATTTCTGATAAATTACAGTAAACTCTACAGATCAAAATCTATGAGACATATTTAAAGAAGTGATCAGAGAAATATGGGCAGCTATGAATACTCATACCCATGACAATGAATGAGGGAAATTTCTAACTCAAGGACAAGATATAAAATTTAGAAAGAAAATTATTTCTTTTGGCTTAATAAGACAAAAGAAAGCACAAAGAAAGAAATAACATTAATATAAACAGCAGACATTATTGAGGGAGAAAACAGAAAGATGAGATCAAGAAATGAAGTCAAGATGTTCTTTTTAAATCACTGAAGCAGATGAAGTAGCAGCTAAATGAATCAAAGTCATAGAGATAGTGTTTCTATATATGATAGGTAGATAGGTAGGTAGGTAGATGGGTAGATGATAGATAGATAGATAGATAGATAGATAGATAGATAGATAGATACACGTATTGCACAGCAGAAATAGAACTACCAGAACACCTCATTTGATTGTGCTTCACTTTATTGCATTTGACAGATACAGCTTGTTTTTGACGCTGCATTGAGCGATCTGTGGGCACCATTTTCACAGCATGTGCTCACTTTGTGTCTCTGGGTCACATTTTGGTAATTCTCACAACATCTCAAATGTTCGGTAGGATTATATCTGTTATGATGATCTGTGATCAGTGATCTTTGATATTGCTATTGTAATCACATTGGGAAGCGACAAAATGCACCCTATAAGATTGAAACTTAATCAGTCAACTTGTGTGTTTTGACTGCTCCCCTGACTGGCCTTTTCCCATGTCTCTCCCTCTCCTCTGGCCTCTCTACTCCCTGAGACACAAGAGTATTGAAACTAGGCCAACTCCTAACCCTACAATGGCCTCTGAATGTTCAAGGGAAAGGAAGAGTTGCACATCGCTCACTTTAAATCAAAAGCTAGAAATTATTAAGACTAGTAAGGAAGGCATGTCAACAGCTGAGATAGGCTTCCTGCATGAAACCGTTAGTAACAATGTGAAGGAAATGAAAAGTGCTACTCCAGCAAACACATGAATGATAAGGAAGCAAAACAGCTTTAGTGCTCATATGGAGAGAGTTTTAGTAGATAGACCATCAAACCAGCCGCCACATGTCCTTAAGCCAAGGCCTCATCCAGAGCACAGTCCTAACTCTCCTCAGTTCTCTGAGGCTGAGAGAGATGAGGAAGCTGCAGAAAAAAAGGAAAAAACGTGAGAAGCTGGCAGATGTTGGCTCATAAGGTGTAAGGAAAGAAGGCGTCTCCATAACATAAAATCGCAAGGTGGAGCATCAAGTGCTGATGGAGGTGCTGCAGCAAGTTCTCCAGAAGATCTTTCTGAGATCATGGGTGAAGGTGGCTACGTTCACAACAGACTTTCCTTCTAGATGAAAGAGGCTTCTACTGGAAGAAGATACCATTTGGACTTTCCATAGTTAGAGAGGAGAAGTCAATGCCTGACTCCAGGGTTCAAAGGACAGGCTGACTCTCTTGTTAGGGGCTAATGCAGCTGGTGACTGTAAGTTGAAGCCAATGCTCATTTACCACTCTGTATATACTAGAGCCTGTAAGAATGATGCTAAATCTACTCTGCCTGTGCTCTAGAAATGAAACAACGAAGCCTGGAAGACAGCACATCTGTTTACATCATGGCTTACTGAATATTTTAAGCCCACTCTTGAGACCTACTGCTCAGAAAAAAAGATTCCTTTCAAAATATTACCACTCATTGACACTGTGTCTGGTCACTCACGGGCTGTGATGAAGATGTACAAGGAGATTTTTTATTTGTATGCCTGCTAATGTGCATGAAACCTTCACTCTGTAGCCCATGGATCAAGGAGTAGTTTTAACTTTAAGTCTTCTTATTTAACAAACACACTTCATAAGGCTATAGTTGCTACAGATGGTGACTCCTCTGATGGATTTGAGAAGGAGAAATTGAAAACTTTCTGGAAATGATTCACCTTTCTGGATGCCACTAAGAACACTGGTGATTCATGGGAGGAGGTCAAAATATCAAAAACATTAAAGGGAAGAAGTTGATTCCAACCCTCATGAATGACTTTGAGGGGTTCAAGACGTCAGTGAGGGAAATAATTGCAGATGTGATGGACACAGTAAGAGAACCAGAAAGAGTAATGGATCCTGAGGAAGGAACTGATTTGCTGTAATTTCATGATCAAACTTGAATGGATGAGGAGTTGCGTCTTATGAACAAACAAAGAATGTGTGTCTTAAACTGGAATCTACTCCTAGAGATGATGCAGCAATGTAGTTGAAATGGCAACACAGGATTTAGAATATTACATGAACTTAGTTGAAAAAGCCGTGGCAGGGTTTAAAAGGATCGGCTCCAACTTTGAAAGAAGTTCTACTGTGGGTGGGTAAAATGCTATGAAACAGCATCATATGCTATGGAGACATCTTTCATGAAAACAAGAGTCTCTCTATGTGTCAAACTTCATTGTTGTCTTATTTTCAGAAATCGCCCCAGCTACCCAATCCTCAGCAACCACCATCCTGATCAGTCAGCAGCCATGAACACTGGGGCAAGACTCTCCACTAGCTAAAAGATTGTGTCTTACTGACGGCTCAGGTGATATTAGGCATTTTTAATACTTCAATATTTTTAAATTAAGGTATATAAGTTTAGACATAGTGCTTTTGCACACTTATTAGGCTATAGTATAGTGTAAACTTAAACTTTTATATCCAAGAAACACCAAAAAATCCGTGTTGCTTGCTTTATTATGATGGTCTGGAACTGAACACCACAATATCTTTGAGGTATGCCTGTAAATTATAATAAAGAGGAAATTTGTAAAAACCAAAGGGAAGTCTTTACGCATCTCTATGCGGATACATTTGTAACGCTCTATGAACAATGTAATTTCTTGTCAAAATACACTTTATTGACCCCAATAGCGCCCAAAAGGTTAAAAGACGATTTCTACAAAGGAAATAGCATTGTGAAGGAAATAACCCATAGGAGACCATCAGGCACTGATTCCTTCACAGGGACTTTCTCCAAACCTTTAGGGCCAAATAGTTGCAGCACTTGTAAATTGCTTTGAAGACTAGAAAATGAAGGTAAACATTGGATTTCTTTTTAGGAGGAAGTAGAACAATATTCTCTAAAGCTGATAATGGCAGCATCACAGATGGGCCAATGTCGCTTCTGAACATTAATGTGGCAATCCTAAATAGAATATTACCAAACAGATTCAAAAATCACAATGAGAAAATGGTACACCATGGCCAAGTAGGATTTATTCTAGGAATACAAGGTGGAATATTAGCAATTTTAAAACTTTGCCATTTAATAGGCATAAGGAAAATATTGTACAACTATCTTCAGATACTAAAAAATGGCAGAATTTGAAAAAAAATTATAATCAAAATGGAATGCTAAATAATGGAGAAATCCTGAGGCATTCTAGTAAAGAAGCAGGCAAAAACGTTTAATGTGTCCATTATTACCTATTACTGTCCTGAAGGTTGTCACATATGCAATGAGCAAGACAAAGAAATTAGAAGCAAAAGAATTGGAAAAGAACTAAAATTATCTCTAGTTGCAGATGATGTCATAATATACTTAGAGTACCCTAGAGAATCAGGGGTAAAAGTAACTAAAACATTTTAAAAAAATTAGAACGTTTTCAGTATATAAAATTGACACACAAAAATCAACAGCCTCCACAGACACAAAAATATAACCAGTTAGAAGACAAAAGTTAAAAACAAAACAAACTTCATTTACAAGAGCAACAAAAACGGTTCTAAAACATAGGCATAAAATTAAGACATATTCAAAACAGTATAAAAAGCCTTTTACAAAGACACAAAAGTAGAGTTGGACTAGTGGGTAGAAATCCCTTGTTCCGTGTGAGGACATTATAACATCATCAAGATGTTACTTCTCCTTAAGTGAGTTTTAAGTTTATTACAATTCCTCTTTTACCCTGGAGAGAACAAGATGATATTATAATGCCTATTTAAAATGGCAAGTATAGCTACAAAATCACCGAAAAGAAGAGCTATGAGGAATAAGTGGCCTAAAACACATTACAGTATACACCTGAGCTTCTGTCATTAAAACACTGTGGATTCACTGGCATGAGAACGGACAGACAGGCCAAGGCAACATACTAGAAAGTGATAAGTAGACCCAATAATATGTGTAAATTGAGAGTATGAAAAAGGTAGCATTTCAAATCAGCAGGGACAAAGAAGGACTTTTTAGTAAATAAGCTGATAATGGGAAAACTATACAGTATTCAACTAATGAGGACGAGACAACTTAATTTCCACGTGAAAAAGGAAAGCAGAATCGGATCTCTACCTGACATGGGGAACAAAAAATCAAGTGTAGATAAACACAGAGTTAAAAATGCAAAATAATACCTCAAAATCTTTATTAGAAAATAGAGGAGAAATTTGATGACTTCAGAGTAAAGATGGATGAGGAACAGCTCTATTCATTCCTTTCAGTGTACTCAGATTAAGTCACATATCAGTGGTCTTTCTTTTAGGTTTTATTTTAGGTTTGGGGATACATATGCAGGTTTGTGATACAGGCAAATTGCGTGTCACAGGGGTTTGGCATACAGATTGTTTTTCACCCAGGTTACAAGCATAGTAGCTGATGGGTGGTTTTTTTGATCCTCACCCTCCTCTTACCCTCCACCTCAAGTAGGCCCAAGTGTCTGTTGTTCCCCTCTTCGTGTCCATCTGTACTCAGTTTTAAATATGAGTTTTTCGTATTCCTAATTTAGCTATTTTATTGTCATAGCCTTCTGATTTTGTTTGCTTTAAAGTACCAGAGAAAATTGAATTCTCTAAAGTGAGTATTTTCTATTATTTTTGCACTAATAAACTGTGTAGTAGAAAAGTAAATACAAGTTTTCTACCAGTGAGAAACATGTAACTGGATCCAAAAACTCATAAAGTGTATATTGCCACGTGAAAGGCTGGTTGCACTGACTGTTACAGGACCATATTTCCAAAAGCATTTGAGAAAATTTCTGTAGAGACTATGGAGACAATACTCTTATTTTTAAAATGTTTTGTTCCTTTTTTTTTTTTTTTGCTTTTCTATAGAGATAATTCATACAAGCAGAGTATTTGGAAAGCTTTGCTCTGCTAGGTGGTGACAAAGTGCTGGTTTTGTGAGCTGCCTAATAAGCTGAGTATTATAGGTGAGTACTGTATGTAAAAAATATTTGTATTACGGTGCAGATCTTTTATGATTGCTGTAAACTATTAATAGCAATTGATGGTAGATCTCTGATGTGAAACCAGGTTTAGGAAAGCATTCCTTGCAGTATTACAGTTTTCTGAGACACGGCACTATGTATAAAAATGTTACATAAGAAGCTCCAAGAAAATATTTCAAAAGTGTTCAAAAATGTATTTGTCTACTTAAACTTAAATTTTTATACCCATGGACATTGCTGCTTCTATTACAATACAGTTAATAGCATTAATCTCTAGGGTGCTTAAAAATAGTTTTCTTATTGTGTATTATTTCTACCCTTTTGATGGTCTTATTAAATAAGATACTTTTGTGTGCTTTACATAATGAGTCGTGACAGTACTTCACGGAAAAGTATCCTTTGAATTGTAGGACATTTTCTAAATGTAGAAATTAAATTCTGTATTTGTAACCCTTTCTGTACATTTTAAAAATAGAAGCTTTTAATTATTTGCTTTTCATCATCTGTCAATTAAAAGTGATTTGCAGTTTTACCATTTAGAATTGGAATATTAATATTAATACCTGAAAGATTTTACAGAAAATAGGTGGGAAAATCTTGCTTTTTGAAATGATTCTTGCATTTTACATTTCAAATGTCCTCCTAATATTACTGAACCATCATGTCCCATATTGATTTGAATATATTCCAAGGAACTACTTTTCAACATTAACTTTTAATGCATTTTCACTTACTATCTAGCTGACATGAAACGGGGTTTTTCTGCCAAGAGAAAAAGGCTTGAAACTTATACAAAAGCTTGCAGCAACACCAAGAACAGAATGGAACATATTTTGAAAACACAACAACTGAAAAGGTATGATTGCTGGCTTTTTTGCATAATGATATTTATATCATTTCTTTGTATTCATTGGTGCAAATCATTTCAGTGTCCTGTACTTATTGGCGTCTCCAGTGAACAACGTATTTTACTTGATTGTTCCCTAAGCAGGTAAGTTTCTTTAGTTTTATAACCTCAGTTTAACAGAATTATGAGATATTACGTAGAAGCCAATGAAGATGACCTCTTTTCGCCTTCCAGATAGCAATAGTCTTCCTGTATAATTAATTTTTATCCATTTCTAGAAATATGCTAGCTAAATGTAAGGTAAATGTCTTCAACGTTTAGTTTTAGATCCTTAACGATATTCCATTATGTAGAAAGGGATAACCCTATGTTTTAAATAAGTTATCTATTTTAGTTAAATTGTTTTCGCTATTTCTTTTACAAAATCACTGTTGTGTCAGAGTGGAGAAATAGTTCAGTGAAATATTTCTTTTGGAAAATCTTACAGGATGAGTGGCCATGGTAGTCTTGAATTTACTTATGGGAACCCCCACGTTAGTCAGTAAGAGGAAAGGAAAAGTAAACTGCTCTTAGAGAAAATGAATGTTTCTGGGAAATTTCTAGTGCAGTAAACCCTCCTTTGTTTTTAGTACGTAAAGAACATAAGATAGCTGATCTAGTAGTCAGTTAGGAAGAAATCCTTTCGGAATGAGAGTAATTCATTTCCCCTTTTCCCAATGAGAGGATTTCAGTTGCTATTACTCCCTTGTTACTTTGTCACCCAGGTTGTTCTATTTGTAGTATAAATTATGTCAAATCAGTTTTGGCTTGAATAGGATTGATTTTTCATCTCTCTATGAAGTATGACCATGTTACTTCTTATGTTTTACAGGCAGAAATGTAATTGTAGATGTTCTCTGCAGTTGCTGAATTTTCTTCAAGAATATAACACACACACGCAGAAGACTGAGGAAGAATAAGAAAAACAAATTGTTGGTATCAGGCTTAGCTTTATTATTAACCTATCGTATCAATGTCTCAGGTAGTAATAGTTCATGCAGAAATCCAGCAAAGAAGGAAGAGAGCATGAGCCCAGAGAGGGTTCCCGTTAGTGGACTAATGGACGAGGGGAATATAATTGCCATGCAGCATTAGGGGCCCAACTGGGGTCAGCATCATAGCGATTAAGAAGTTAAAGTGAGCCTAGTTGGTGTATTTGTGCAAGAGCAGCTGTAGGATTGGAATTTTCTGGGTTGGGGTGTAGCTGAGCACGTTGATAGAGGGAGAGTTGGGCTGGGCATAGACGCAGGGATGGGGTTATGATGACTGGTTGTGGAATTTCAGACTGAGTTACCCAAGCACATGGGGGTGGGGCGTTGGGCAGTGAAAAGGGCTCCATTCAATGGGTGTCAGGTCGGGATAGACTCCTGAGCTGTAGTACTGAAGTAAGTGACCTACAACGGCAGGGAGGTAGTGGCTGTATGTTGGGAAGATAAAGGAACAGCTGAGAGCAGTGGTCAAGGACCAGGACTCTGGAACCACCCCACTTGGGATCCAACTCCAGTCTGACCATTGCTAGCTCAGAAACCATGGGCAAATTATTTATCTCTGTTTCTCAGTTTCCTTATCTATAAAAGGAGATATGGTAAGTGTACCTACCTCAGAGTTGTTTGGAGGATTAAAGGGTTCCTATGCAATGGGTTTATTTAACATCTTCGGGATGCAATCTGACCAAATATCATTGCTATTATTAATGTTACATAGATGTTGTAGTCATTGGGAATGACAAAATCTAGGGGATGACTGTGTGAGTGAGTGCCACATAGAGGAGAGAAGAACACTGTTATTGGCGATTAGGTCAAAGTGTAGAAAAGCCAGCGTTATTGGGAGGTTCATCTATGTGCATATTGAAATGACCAAGATTTTACACATGTTTAAAATCTTCGTAAGAAAGAATGTTTCTTAGTTAATTTCTGTATAGATCTTACCTATCTGTGGTAAACAAATTATAGGCAGGGTCATCAATTACTCTTCATCTGAAATCAAGAATTAGGACGTACGTGTTGAATATGTATAAGAAAGGAAATGCTTTACTCAATGACTGATGAAAAAAGTTATTATATTGTTTTAGCATATGAGTGGTGAACATAATTGTTTAAAACTGGTCATAAACGTTGCCGAAAAGAAAATGTTCAGAAGTATTGATTTTAAAGAGTATTCTTTTAGAGCTAATGCAGAATTATGCTTTGTAAGTATTGACATTTACCCCATTTCTTTTCACTTTTTTGTTTTGTGCTTCTAGAAAACATTTAGAGAGCAATAAAAGAGATGGCAACAAGAGAGAGTCGTTAGCAGACAGCAACTGAAAGAGATTAAGCTGCTACATGAGCAATTCATGAAGGTCTGCTCCATTTGGTTATACAATACATTCTTATGAAATACAAAGCGTGCATAAAAATAGAAGACAATCTGCTTGTTTCTGAATGCATGGAAAGATATTTTGGTTATACATTTTAAACTACTTACCATTTTCACTTTGGATGTATTGTTCCGGATTTAACATAATTGGTAAATGTATTTTTAGGATTCATGAATAGTTTTGTGGGAGCTATTGAGAACAGGAAAAGGTAAATTGGAAATTTTACCTAGAAATATGCATCTTGTGTATAAAGTCGACACTTTATTAATACATTAATTAAGATTTTATTTTCAGTTTTTAGGAGATCAGTGACAAATCTATAGTGGAAAGCAAGAAGTCCGTAAATCCTTTCTGGGTGTCATTTTTGCTTGTCTTGTTTCAACAGTTTTAGTTAAACAAGAAGTAGGCCAGTATAACTACTGAGTATCTCTTTTATTTCCTGCTGTGATATAGAAGTGTTTTATGGCATATTTACTCTCAAAATTATTACTGACTAGGAATGGTTTTACATGACAATTTGTAATCAAAAGAGATGGTTCAGATGTATAACAGAATGGGAAAGCCCGCAGATTATTAACACTTTGTGCATTGAGAATTAGCTGCTGTCGTACAGCACATTAGCGAATTGTCATCGGACAATGATCTCTTCTTCCTCTAGATGTATATTATTTAGGAAACCATGGAATTCTTTTTTGGGAGGTATTCTTTTTAATAACCTTGTGAAAATATACGTTCGTAAGTCACTCTTTACTAACTTAGATGTGTTAAATAAACTGGGAAAAGAGTTTGATAATAAAATTTTCAAACAACTTGAGGATTATCTATACACTAAACTGTTATTTAAATAGAAGTCACAAGCAGAGAGCATGTTGCTATGATGTTTCCCAGAAACCATTTATTAATTGATATGAACATGAGACTAGAAAAGTTTTCCTGTCACTGCTTATGCTACATGTTACCACTTAGGGTAGGAACTTTGGTATCATCTTGGGCTCTTACTGGTCCGTTATCTTTCCCATGCAGTTGTCACTAGGCCCTGCAAGTTTTACCTCTGCAATAGTCCTTTAATTTCTTTCTTTAAATTCCCACTGCAGCTGCCCTAGTTCAAGACCTCATTCTTCCTTGCTTGTACTACTAAACTGTTATCTGAGTTCTCTCTTCCCTGCTGAGCCATCCTTCATTGATCGGCGATATTATCTTCCTAAAACCCCTCCCTTTCTAAAATGCTTCCTAGCCCTTCCCTCTTCCCAGTCTGACAGTGGTGTCTACTTCTCATACTTCTCAGTTCTTACGTATTCAGAGACACTCCCCTTTGCGTGACTGCTTCTTAGGCTTGCCTTCTGTCTTTCCTCCCATCTCTCCAGGTTGACAGCCTTCTCTGAATGAATTCACCATTACTCCCATGCTTTGCTCTTGCTCTTCCCTCACCATGCTTCCAAAATCTTTTTGTTCTTTTTTTGACCGATTGAAATCTTTTGCAAACTAAGTCGACATCAGCCCCTATTTTTAGCTACATGTCTTAGTGAGTTGTCCTTCCATGGCAGTTACACAATTTTTGTATTACTTTTTTTATTCGTGCATTTGCTCATGCCACAGGAATATGGAAGAGATTGTGTATTTGCTTTTTACTTCTTCCTCAGCATTAACATACAACATTTTAGGGAGTAGGAACTGTTGAACTATTCGTTGAGTGAATAGGGTGTATTTCAAATATAGTTATGTTTTCTCTACCTTGATGAAGTCATATCACAGACCATTTTATCTCTTCAATGGAAACCATGTTATACGGACTATTAGTGATAATAAATGGATCACTACCTGGTGAAAAAATGTGGTATTTCGTGACATAAGACTGCCAGTCTTTTTCTGTCTTTGCTCCACTTCGACCTTAAGATGGTCATCAACACATTTTTTTCAGGCAAAGTACATGACTGTTGTACCTGCTGTAATAATATTTCACTGAAATCTGGCATTACAGAGCTTAAGTGGGCATTTGGAGCTCCATGTATTGATTACAGTTTTTAAATTTGAAGTAAATAAACAGCATCCTTTATTACAAGCCGTTTCCTTTTGACATTTAATTTACCCTGTTTACAACGTGAGATGTAAAGTGGTGGCCTGTCAGTGAACTAGGCTTTTTGTTTTAGAGCATCGAGGATTCGGAAGAGTATTATGAAAGAACTCTTTTTGGTGAAGAAAGTCAACTTAAAAAATAAATCGCCGTGTTCCAAAATAAAATTGTGTCGGAGACTGTAAGTAGTACATGTTTAATCTGAAAAACTCAGGATTGATGTAAGTACTGGAATATTTTATTTGTAGGAATATGTATCAGAATTCCTTAAATTTCTTTCTTTTGAAACAACTGCAGCAAGAGTTGACACTTATTCAGTTGTCTCTTCAACCTCTGTTGTTCTGATGACTGAAGAAATAACTTGAACCCATGTTATATGATACAAGCATAACTCCGCAAACAGGGACAATTTGACTTCCTCTTTTCCTAATTGAATACCCTTTATTTCCTTCTCCTGCCTAATTGCCCTGGCCAGAACTTCCAACACTATGTTGAATAGGAGTGGTGAGAGAGGGCATCCCTGTCTTGTGCCCATTTTCAAAGGGAATGCTTCCAGTTTTTGCCCATTCAGTATGATATTGGCTGTGGGTTTGTCATAGATAGCTCTTATTATTTTGAGATGCGTCCCATCAATACCTAATCTATTGAGAGTTTTTAGCATGAAGCGTTGTTGAATTTTATCAAAGGCCTTTTCTGCATCTATTGAGATAATCATGAGGTTTTTGTCTTTGGTTCTGTTTATATGCTGGATTACATTTATTGATTTGCGTATGTTGAACCAGCCTTGCATCCCAGGGATGAAGCCCACTTGATCATGGTGGATAAGCTTTTAGATGTGCTGCTGGATTCGGTTTGCCAGTAATTTATTGAGGATTTTTGCATCAATGTTCATCAAGGACATTGGTCTAAAATTCTCTTTTTTGGTTGTGTCTTTGCTCGGCTTTGGTATCAGGATGATGCTGACCTCATAAAATGAGTTAGGGAGGATTCCCTCTATTTCTATTGATTGGAATAGTTTCAGAAGGGATGGTACCAGTTCCTTCTTGTACCTCTGGTAGAATTCGGCTGTGAATCCATCTGGTCCTGGACTCTTTTTGGATGGTAAGCTATTGATTATTTTTCAGAGCCTGTTATTGGTCTATTCAGAGATTCAACTTCTTCCTGGTTTAGTCTTGGGGGGTGTATGTGTCGAGGAATTTATCCATTTCTTCTAGATTTTCTGGTTTATTTGCATAGAGGTGTTTGTAGTATTCTCTGATGGTAGTTTGTATTTCTGTGGGATCAGCAGTGATATCCCCTTTATCATTTTTTATTGCGTCTATTGGATTCTTCTCTATTTTCTTCTTTATTAGTCTTGCTAGCAGTCTATCAATTTTGTTGATCTTTTCAAAAAACCAGCTCCTGGATTCATTAGTTTTTTGAAGGGTTTTTTGTGTCTCTATTTCCTTCAGTTCTGCTCTGATTTTAGCTATTTCTTGCCTTCTGCTAGCTTTGAATGTGTTTGCTCTTGCTTTTCTAGTTCTTTTAATTGTGATGTTAGGGTATCAATTTTGGATCTTTCCTGCTTTCTCTTGTGGGCATTTAATGCTACAAATTTCCCTCTACACACTGCTTTGAATGTGTCCCAGAGATTCTGGTATGTTGTGTCTTTGTTCTCGTTGGCTTCAAAGAACATCTTTATTTCTGCCTTCATTTCGTTACGTACCCAGTAGTCCTTCAGGAGCAGGTTGTTCAGTTTCCATGTAGTTGAGCGGTTTTGAGTGAGTTTGTTAATCTTGAGTTCTAGTTTGATTGCACTGTGGTCTGAGAGACAGTTTGTTATAATTTCTGTTCTTTTACATTTGCTGAGGAGAGCTTTACTTCCAACTATGTGGTCAATTTTGGAACAGGTGTGGTGTGGTGCTGAAAAAAATGCATATTCTGTTGATTTGGGGTGGAGAGTTCTGTAGATGTCTATTAGGTCCGCTTGGTGTAGAGCTGAGTTCAATTCCTGGGTATCCTTGTTAACTTTCTGTCTCATTGATCTGTGTAATGTTGACAGTGGGGTATTAAAGTCTCCCGTTATTATTGTGTGGGAGTCTAAGTCTCTTTGTAAGACCCTCTGATTTTTAAAAATTTCCTCTTCCTTATTATTTACAGGCATACCTCAAAGACATTGTGGGTTTAGTTCCAGACCATCACAATAAAGCAAGTGACATGAATTTTTTGGTGTTTCTTGCATGTAAAAGTTAAGTTTACAGTATATTATAGTCTATTAGATGTGCAATAGCACTATGTCAAAAATATATACATACCTTAACTTAAAAAGAGTTTATTATAACAAATGCTCAATATCACCTGAGCCATCAGTGAGTCATACACTCTTAGCTGATGGGAAGTGTTGCCTGAATGTTCATGGCTGCTGAGTGGTCGGTGGAGTGGTTGGTGAAAGTTGGGGTGGCTGTGGCAATTTCTTAAAATTAGACATCAGTGAAGTTTGACACATAGATTGACTCTTCTTTTCATGAAACCTGTCTCCATAGCATACGATGCTGTTTATAGCATTTTACTCACCCATAGTTGAATATCCTTCGAAGTTGTAACGAGTCCTCTTAAACCCTGACACTGCTATATCAACTAAGTTTATGCAATACTCTAAATCCCATACTGACATTTCAACTACTACTACGTTCACAGCATCTTCTCTAGGAATGGATTCCATTCCATTTCAAGAAATCACTTTCTTTGTTCTTCCATAAGAAGCAACTCCTTGTCCCTTCCAGTTTAATCATGAGATTGCAGTGATTCAGTTTCTTCTTCAGGCTCCACTACTGTTTCTGGTTCTCTTGCTATTTCCATCACATCTGCAGGTACTTCCCCCACTGACATTGTGAACCCCTCAAAGTGATTTGTGAGGGTTGGAATCAACTTCATCCTTTAATGTTGATATTTTGACTTCCTCCCATTAATCACGAATGTTCTTAGTGGCATGCAGAAAGGTGAATCATTTCCAGAAGGTTTTCAATTTCCTTTTTTCAGATCCTTCAGCGGAATCATTATCTACAGCAGCTACAGCGTTATGGAATCTGTTTGCTAAACAAGAAGACTTGAAAGTTAAAATTATTTCTTGATCCATGGACTGCAGAGTGAATGTTTCATGCATGTAAGCAGGCATAAAAATAAAAAACAAACCTCCTTGTATATCTTCATGACAGCTCTTGAGTGACCAGACACACTGTGAATGAGTGGTAATATTTGGAAGGGAATCTTTTTATTTCTGAACAGCAGGTCCCAAGAGTGGGCTTAAAATCTTTAGTAAGTCACCATGTAAACAGATGTGCTGTCATCCAGGCTTTGTTGTTTCATTTCTAGAGCACAGGCAGAGTAGCTTTAGCATCATTCTTACAGGCCCTAGGATTTTCAAAGTGATAAATTAGCATCGGCTTCAACTTACAGTCACCAGCTGCATTAGCCCCCTAACAAGAGAGTCAGCCTGTCCTTTGAAAGTTTGAAGCCAGGCATTGACTTCTCCTCTCTACCTACGAAAGTCCTAGATGGTATCTTCTTCCAATAGAAGGCTGTTTCACCTAGAAGGAAAATCTGTTGTGAGCATAGCCACCTTCACCCATGATCTCAGCTAGATCTTCTGGAGAACTTCCTGCAGCGCCTCCATCAGCACTTGATGATCCATCTTGCACTTTTATGTGATGGAGATGGCCTCTTGCCTTACACTCCATGAACCAGCATCTGCTAGCTTCTCACGTTTTTTTGTTTTTGTTTTTGTTTTGTCTTGTTTTTTGTTTTTTTTCTGCCGCTTCCTCATCTCTCTCAGCCTCAGAGAAGTGAGGAAAGATAGGGCTGTGCTCTGGATTAGGCCTTGGCTTAAGGGCATCTGGTGGTTGATTTGATGATATGTCCACTAAAACTCTCTGCATGTCAGCACGAAATCTGTTTCACTTCCTTATCATTCATGTGTTCGCTGGAGTGGCACTTTTCATTTCTTTCACCACCTGGCTAAGCCTTTGGCACAGGAAGTCTAGTTTGGGGCCTGTCTCAGCTTGTAACATGCCCTCCTCACTGAGCTTAATAATTTCTCCCTTTTGATTTAAAGTGAGAGATCTGCAATTCCTCCTTTCACTCGAACCTTTAGAGGCCATCGTAGGGTTATTATTTGGCCTAATTTCAATTCTGTCGTGTCACTGGGAGTAGAGAGACCAGAGCGGAGTGAGAGAGATGGGGAGAGGCCAGTCAGTGGAGCAGTCAAAACATACACAATGTTGGTTGATTAAGCTTGCTTCTTCTAGGGTGCATTTTGTGGCTTCCCAATGTGATTACAATAGCAAAATCAAAGAGCACTGATCACGGATCACCATAACAGATATAATCCTACTGAAAATTTGAGATATTGTAAGAATTACCAAAATGTGACACAGAGACACGAGGTGAGCACATGCTGTGAAAAATGGTGCCCACGGATTTTTCAAATCAGGGTCATTAGGAACCTTTCAAAACAAGCTGCATCTGCAAAGTGCAATAAAGCACAATCAAACAAGGTATGCTGGTAGTTCTGTGTCTCCTGTGCAAACATCTATCTATTATCTATCTATCTATCTATCTATCTATCTATCTATCTATCATCTATCTATCTATCTATCATCTATCTATCATCTATCTATCTATCTATCATCTATCATCTATCATCTATCTATCTATTTATCTATCATCTATCTATCTATCTATCTATCTATCATCTATCTATCTATCTATCTATCATCTATTTATCTATCTATCTATCTATCTATCTATCTATCATCTATCATCTATCTATCTATCTATCATCTATCATCTATCTATCTATCTATATCTATCATCTATCTATCATCTATCTATCTATTTATCTATCATCTATCTATCTATCATCTATCTATCTATCTATCTATCATCTATCTATCTATCATCTATCTATCTATCTATCATCTATCATCTATCATCTATCTATCTATTTATCTATCATCTATCTATCTATCTATCATCTATCTATCTATCTATCATCTATCTATCTATCTATCATCTATCTATCATCTATCTATCTATCATCTATCATCTATCATCTATCTATCATCTATCTATCTATCATCTATCATCTATCATCTATCTATCTATTTATCTATCATCTATCTATCTATCTATATCTATCATCTATCTATCTATCTATCTATCTATCATCTATCTATCATCTATCTATCTATCTATCTATCATCTATCATCTATCTATCTATTGATCTATCATCTATCTATCTATCTATATCTATCATCTATCTATCTATCTATCATCTATCTATATCTATGTATTTCTATGCCTGTCTATCTATCTGGCTATCTATCTACCTGCCTACCCATCTACCTGTCTGTGTGCCTATTATATAGATACAGAAACACTATCTCTGCATCTTTGATTCAATTAGCTACTGCTTCACCTGCCTCATTGATTTAAAAACACACTCTTCAATATTTGTGTCTTCTATTTCTGTTTCTCCCTCATTAATGTCTGCTTTATATATTAACATTATTACTGGTTTGTGCTTCCTTTTAACTTTGTTTTATGCCTAGCCCTTGAGTTAGAAATGTCACTGATTCATTTTTATACTCCCATTGTCATGGTTATGAGTATTCAAAGCGGTCTACTTTTCTCTGATCACCTCTGTAAATATATGTCATAGATTCAAATCTATAGGGTTTATTGTAATTTATCAGAAAGTAGATACTTCCTCCTCATATCTAGGCTGGCACCCAATAATTCTTTAACACTTGCTTTTTATGAGTTCTGGGGCACGTGGACTTATTTACAGCTTTTAGTTGTATTGTACTACGACCACAGCAGTAGTTTGTGATATCTCTATATGTGGAGCTTACTAATGTTTTCTTCGTGACCTCACATATGATCAATTTCTGTAAATGTTCTTTGTAAACTTGAGAAGGTATATTTTCTAGTATCATGTTGTAGTTTCAATACATGTACATTAGTTCTACCTTTTCAAATATGTTTAAAGTGTCACAGTGGGCTGTGTGCAGTGGCTCACCCTTGTAGTCCCAGCACTTTGCGGGGCTGAGTTGAGAGGATCACTTAAGCCCAGGAGCTCAAGACCAGACTGAGTACCACAGAGAGATCCTGTTTCTACCAAAAATAAGAAGACTAGCTAGGCATGACGGCATGTCCTGGTAGTCCCAGTGACTCAGGAGGCTGAGACAGGAGGATCATGTGAGTCTGGGAAATCAAGGCTTCAGTGAGGTATGAACCCACAGTGGCAGTGAAACTGGGAAATCAGAGCCAGACTCTGTCTCAAACAGAAACAAACAAATCTCATGTACCCCATAAATATATACACCTACTATGTACACATAAAAATTTTAAAGTTAAAATTAAAAAATTTTTTAAGTTACACTGTTATTCCTTTTTAACCATTTAACTGGTTGTGTGGCAAGTTGCATTTTCTGAAGATGGCCACAGTACCACCTTCTTTCCCACAAGCTCTTCTTTCCGTGTGACCTGGGGCCCTGCTCCTATCAAGGAGTGCAGCCTATATGTCCTTCTCTTGAACTCAGGCAGCGGATGAAGCCGCTGAGTGTGAGAGAGGACCACACAAGTGAGGATTTCTGCCTGTGGAGTCTAGGACACAAAAATGCCGTGAAATCCCACCTTCCTCCTTTGGGACACTTGATCTGGGAACCCACCCATTATGCTTTGAGGAAGCTCAAGCAGCCCATGGAGAGACCCATGGGGAGCATCGGAGGCTCCCAGCCTCAGCTAAGTTTCCAGCTAATAACCAGCTGCAGCTTGCCAGCCATGAGAGCAAGCCATCTTGAACGTGGATCCTCCAGTCTCAACTTGAGCAACACTAAGTCGCATCCTTGGGTCACAGACGACTCACCTCCATTAAACCCCCAAAAAACTACATGATGATTTTTATGTTCAGCCACAGAGGAAATCCTCCCCTTCAACCAGAGCTCTATTTCCCCCAAGTCCCCTTAGGAGAGCTTCATGACAGCTGCCAGCTTTCTCCCAGTATCTCTCTTACTTGCTCACTCCCCATTCCATCTCTCTACATTTCCTCCTTCCGTTACCTGACTCTTCTGTTTTGGGTTCTCTATCTCTGTCTTATAGGAGCATCACTTTCTCTCTCTTTTCTGCTCTACTCACCCTTCAGTTTTGCTACTTCCTCTCACAACTCCCTGTCACAGGCACCATTTGACTCCCTTGCTGTTTTTGTGACAGAACAATTCAGACGAAATCCCCCAAAACTTCTGCCATCAAACCTACAAGCTACCTGCCTCTGTGCCCTGTCTCTCCCTCTGTTAGAGGAGGACAGACGTCCCTGCCCCTGTGTTCTGGGTTCCATGGCCTCCTGCCTTCCAGAAACCTCGTGTTATCCATTAGTTTATCCATTATCTTTCTCCTCCCTCTATCTTCTGCATGTCTTTCTCTTTCCATCCTTCTTATTCCCATTTGTGTGTACTCAAATCTCCTTCAACTTGAAAATCCCTGGGCCTTATTCACCACCAATGTAATTCCCACCACTCTCTTACTCTTTGTGTCAAAGTTTCCAAAGGATTATCTCTGCTTGGTGCCTTTATTGCCTCATCTCTCACATTTTCTGAAATCCACTAGAAACCAACGCACATCTCTTCTAAAAGGATTCTCCCTCAAAAGTCACTGGTGACCTCCACGTGACTAGATCTAATGCACATTCTCTGGCCCTCATCTCAGTTGATTCTCAGCTGCAGTCGACACTGTTGAGCACTCTCCTCTTTTTCTCGGTCCCCTCCTTTTGTCTTCCTTTGTCTTCCATAACAACACATTCTCCTGTTATTCTCTTCATTTTGGCCACGTCTCAATATCTTTACTAGCAGCACCTTCTCCACGGGGCCCTTTCAAGATGGAATTTCCAGGGATTTGGGTCTTGCTCAATTCTCTTCCAGTTGTATACTCTTTCTCTATTTATTTTCATATATGGCCATAACTACCATTACCATTGAAATCAAAGTTTCTCAAAGTGTGACTTGTGGACCAGCCTGTATCAGGATCACAGTGAAAGGGATTTGGGAAAGTTTGGATTTCATGGCCCTATTCAGGCCTCCCAAATGAACTCTGTGGGAGGGAATGTGAAATCTGCACTGGAAATAAGTTATCCAGGTTGTTCTCTTACCCACACACTACGTGTCAGGGGCTGCCTGGCTGACATTAACAATGGCAGCTCAACACCTCCATCTGGTGGCTTTCGGACACCATCGTCTTCTTTTTGCAAATACAGGCCGTGGAGATTAGGAAACTATTGAAAATGTGAAAAATGAGAAAGAAGTAAAAAAAAAGGATATGAATGGAATCTCTACTCCACGAATAGTCAAGACTGAATGACATCATTTTATGGCATGTCTAGCACAAAGTAGAACTTGTCTATATTAGAGTTTTGAGAGTAAATCCAATGGACACATTTCCATTTTCACCTAAGGGCAGGAAAACACACGTATTGGATGACTCCCCGCTGCAGATCGTCACACCAAGTTTCTAACTTCTAACAACGCTGCATTTAATGAATTTGTAAAGTTAGTCTTCCAGAAGTTTCCTAATAAACAGCCCTCTGCTTTCCACTAATAAAATAATATGGGTTTTCATTTCCATTTCTCCAATGATTAGTGATGTGAATCACTTTTTCATACACCTGTGGGACACTTGTATGTCTTCTTTTGGGAAATGTCAATTCAGTTCCTTGGCCCACTTTTTAAGGGGATCATTTTTCTCCTGTCGAGTCGTTTGAGTTCCTTGAATGTTCTGGATATTAGTCACCTGTGGGGTGATTAGTTTGCAAATATCTTCTCCCATTCAATAGGTTATTTCTTTACTCTGCTGATTGTGCCTTTTGTTGTGCAGAAGCTTTTCAGTTGTATGCACTGTATTTGTCTATTTTTGGTTGTTTTTGCTGCCTGTGCTTTCAAAGTCTTAGGAATTCTTTGCCTAGACCGGTGTCAAAGAGAGTTTTCCCTAGGTTTTCTCCTAGCATTTATATAGCTTCAGGTTGTTTTTGGTGTTTTGTTTTGTTTTGTTTTGCTTTGCTTTGTTTTGTTTTGTTTTGTTTTGTTTTGTTTCTGAGACGGAGTCTCACTCTGTCTCCCAGGCTGGGGTGCAGTGGTGCCATCCCGGCTCACTGCAACCTCCGCCTCCTGGTTTCAAGCGATTCTCCTGCCTCAGCCTCCCGAGTAGCTGGGACTACAGGCACGTGCCACCACGCCCGGTTAATTTTTTGTAATTTTAGTAGAGACGGGGTTTCACCGTGTTAGCCAGGATGGCCTCGATCTCCTGACCTCATGATCCGCCCGCCACGGCCTCCCATAGTGCTGAGATTACAGGCGTGAGCCACCACACCCGGCCTCAGTTCTTTTATATAACTCCTTAATCTATTTGCGTTCATTTTTGTATACGGTGAGAGACACAGGTCTAATGTCACTAACCACCACAGAAATGCAAACCAAAACCACAGTGACATATCATCTTTCCCCAGTCAGAATGGCCACTATTTAAAAAGACACAAAATAACAGAGGTTGGCAAGAATATGAAGCAAAGGCAAATCTTACAGCCTGTTGGTGAGAGTGTGAACTACTACAGCCACCGTGGAAAAGAGTATGGCGACTTCTCAACAAAACTGAAAACAGAACTACCATTCAATGCAGCAATCCCATGACTGGGTATCTACCGAAAGAAAAAGAAATCAATATGTAAAAAAATACCTGCTCTTGCATGTTTACTATATAGCACCATTCACAATAGCAAAGATGTGGAATCAACTTTAGTGTGCATCAACAGATGAATGGTTTTTTAACAAGATGGTGTATATATGTATACATATACCTATGTGTCTTTGTGTGTGTGTGCGTGTGTGGAACACACTTATTCCTTTAAAAAAAGAATGAAATCATGTTATTCGCAGCCGCATGGATGGAACTAGAGGGCATTATCGTCAGTGAAATAAAGTAGGCATAAAAAGACAAATATCATATGTCCTCTATTATATGCAGGAGCTAAAATATCTGATCGCATGGAGGTAGAGAATGGAGACGTAGAGAATGGAGACTGGGAAGAGTGAGTCAGCAGGAGAAGGATGCAGAGAAGTGCGTTGAAGGGAACAAACCTACAGTAAGATAGAAGCAATTTGTGAAGGGTGATGGTCCTTCACAAAAATGTATTGTACTCAGGCGATGGACACCCTAAATATCCTGACTTAATCACTACACATTGTATACATGTAACAAAATTTCACATGTACCCATAAATTTATATACAAAATACACAAATTAGAATTAATAACAAATAAAGAAATATGGTAATATGAGGCTCTCTACGGTAACTTAAATTCTACTTTCAAGTCTTTGATCTAGTTAAAAATGTAATACATCTTCACTGTAAAATGTTATGAAAATATAATTTATAATGGAAATGAAATTCACACATAATTCCACCAAGCGGATATAATATTCCATTTAAAATCCCGGGTATTATATCCTTTCATCCTTTTCTCTCTCTAGATAGACAGCGGCGTGGGCATACATAAAGACATAGCTATAGACTCAGATAGATATAGCTATAGATTGTCATCTTCTAAAATTATCTTTAACTTTCGTACCTGTCTTTGTTTGCTACCAGCTCTGCAAGTTTCTTTCTGTTTTTAATCATGCATTTTCCTTCTTTCATCTACATTTAGCAAAGTCTTCAAAACTGTATTCACTCTGATCGTGCTTTCCCACTGCCTGTGCAAGTAACAGGTTAAAGGCAAGGCCACTGTATGCTATTCCCTTTGAATTCACTTGCTTGTGACCGTCAGCATTTCACTGGCTCTTAGAAAGCCACCAATGTGTTGGGTGAGGAACAATGGGCAAAGGCTACCAGAGCCCTTGCTCTACTACAGACTCTTTGTGAGATCATAGAATTGAATGTGGTTTCCTACGGCAACATTACTGAAAATTATCTCTTGTTTCACTTACTCATGGTAACGTTGCCTCACATTGATCTCCGTCACAATGGCATGTTACTACTGGAAAAGGCATATAGTAGTCTGAAAATATCTGGGGACTTCACCATGTGCTCCAAGAGGTAATCCATAGATGTCTATGTACCATAGATACATCAAGATTTCACAACTCGTCTCAGTGCTAATTCTAAGAACAGCACATTGCTAATACTTCGCCACCCTGATCACTGCCAATTGACTCCTTCTGATTACCTAGACTCGTGACAAAACATTTTCTCACTGTTTTAGGAGCCCGTGGTGTAGAATTTTCTCAAGGCCCTTTGACAGCCTAAATATCACGCTTTGTTATTTCGTTCATAGTGTCAAAGAAATCAAGGTGAGAGTCTGGCTTTTAGAGAAGCGCTCAGCAGATTAAATATTGCTGATCGATACTGAGATATGGGTAGGAGTTTAACAGATGAATGAGGACGGAGAAGATGGCCCATGCAATAAGCAAAATAGGATCCAGGCATGGCATGTGCAAGGGTATAGGGACGGAGAACATAGGCTCAACACCATTACTCTTAGGGAAATGCAAATCATACCACAATCCTACCAGCTAACCACCCCCCAGGATGTTTACTTTTAAGAGGAAGACAAAAATTGCTGCTGTTAAAGATGTGGAGAAACTGCAAGCCTTATACACTGCTCATGGGAATGTAAAATGGTGTGGCTACTGTGAAAAACAGTTTGGTGTTTCCTCCAAATGTTAAAAGTAATTAACATATGACACCATCATTCCACTCCTAGATACGTGCAGAAAAATTTAAAACAGACATTCAAGCAAATACATGTGTACAAATGTTCATAACAGCACCGTTGACCACAGCCGAATAGGAGCATCCCACATTACCACCAACAGATAAATGGATGAACACAACCTGACGGATCCACCTAATGGGATACTCTGTAGCTATAAGAAAGAATGATGCTCTGATACGTGGTACGACATGGATGAACTTGGAAACCATGTTACGTGAAATAGGCCAGACACAAAAGGTCACATGCCCTATGATTCCATTTATATGGAATGTCCAGAAGAGGAAAATGTTAAGGATTAGCAATACTTAGAAATCAGGTTGTTATCATGTCATCTGATTACAAAACGGATGAGTGGCTGCCAGGGAAGGAGGGAGGCGGGAATCAGTAGTGACTGCCTAATGGGTACAGGGTTTTCTTTGGGATTGATGCAAATGTTGTGTAAATAGACAGAGGTGATGATTTTACAATACTGTGAATTTACTTTATGCCACCAAATGGTATGCTTAAATATCTAATTTTACGTTATCTGAGTTTCACTTCAATAAATATTTCTTTCAAAAATAACAATTCTTAGACCCATGCAATATATGTTCAAGTACTTTGAAAAAACCTAAGCGATCAATTAAATGAAAATTTCAATTTAAAAATAATCTTCAGCCCATTCATGTTTACACACAAATATGGTCCATGAAAAACAAGTCCATTTTTGACAACAACACAAGTATCGAAAGAAATATGCCAAAGAAATTATCAGCAGAGTAGCAAGGTAACCCGAAGAATGGAAGAAAATATTTGCAAACTGTGCTGGCTACAAAGAGCTAATATGCAGAATCTACAAGGAACTCTACAAAAGCAGCAAGGAAAAAGAACAAATAATCCCATTAAAACGTGGGCATATGACATGAACAGACATTTCTCAAAAGAAGATATGCAAATGGCCAAGTCATATTTGAAAAAATGTTCAACATTGCTCATCATCAAGGAAACACCAATGAACACCAGGGTGAGATAGCACCTTACCCCGGCCAGAATGACCACGATTAAAAAGTCAACACACAATAGATGTTGGTGCAAATGTGGTGAAAAAGAATGCTTTTACGCTGCTGGTGGGAATGCAAATTAGTCCAACCCCTATGGACAATAATATGGAGACTCCTTAAAGAACTGATAGTCGATACACCATACGATCCAGCAATCCCACGACTGGGTATCTACCCAACTGAAACGAAGTCGTTATGTGAAAAAGACAGCTGCACATGTATGTTTATCGCAGCACAATTCACAATTGCCAACGTGTGGCATCGACCTAAGTGCCCATCTACTGATGAGTGGAGGAAGAAAATGTGTATATACACCATGAAATACTAGTCAGGCGTAAAAAAAAAAAAAAGAACAAAATCGTGTCTTTTGTGGCAACTTGGATGCAACTGCAGGCCATTATCCTAAGTGAGCTAACTCAGGAATGGAAAACTGAATACCGCATGTTTTCGGTGTGAGCCAAGCTACAGGTACACAAAAGTACCTGGCCTCGTGTGTTCTGGCGGTGGGAAAGGTGGCCCCTCACGGGACCTGGATCCCACGTCCCTGTGCCTCAAGGGAGAACAGAACCTGTGACGCCTTCACTTGCCTCCCTCCGTGACCCGTTCTGTGAAACTTCCCCTGCCCCCAGCGCCTAGGCCAAGGAGAATTCCCAGCCATGTTGAGAATCCTTTCTTGGTTCCCGCGTGAGATTGGGCGGGGTGTCACTGAGTGAGCTCCAGATCGACGCTGAGCCTCGGGGGATGTATTGGCGCTTCCTGCTCTCCGTAGCAAGTCCTCATCCAGGAGAATGTCCGGACGGCACTCCGGTTTCTATGACAACCAAGGTAACGTTTCTTTCCTGGCGGCAGACACACATCACAAGGATATTTACAGAGCGGACAGCTGGAATAGCTGTAGGAACGTCAAGACTAGTAGGTGTCTGCTATCCATGTGACTGTGTCGGGAACGGGGAGGAGGTGAGGGTGTATGTGTGAGGATGTGTGTCTGTGTGTGTGTGACGGTGCGTGCATGTGTGTGGATGTGTGTGTGTGAGGATGTGTGTGGACATGTGTGTATGTGTGTGCATGTGTGTGTGTGTGAGGATGTGTGTGTGTTTGGGGGGTGTGTGTGTGGATGTGTGTGTGCTTGTGAGGATGTGTGTGGATATGCGTGTATGTGTGTGCGTGTGTTTGTATGTGAGGATGTGTGTGTGTGAGGATGTGTGTGTGTGTTTGGGGTGTGTGTATGGATGTGTGTGTGTGTGTGTGTGAAGAAGTATGTGTCTGTATGTGTGTGAATGTGTGTGGCATTGAGTTGACTGCCCTGACTCACTGTCCTGAGGTGACACCTGTTGAGCCAGAGCATTGTCACCCGAGTCAGTCCTTTAAAGCAGAGATCCGCAAGGATTTCTGACTTAAAGGAATGTCGCAGATCCCCTTCAGGATGGAAATTTGCTCGCCTCCTCATGGTAAGAAGGTATGATGCATACATTAGGAGAGGGAAATTTGATGCCGGCAAATGAGGAGCTACCATGGGTAGGACTGGAAGGCCTCCCGTCGCTTTGAGCAAGCCGGGACTCATGCTGGGCTCATCCTGAGTGGCTGACCCTTGAGACCCATGTTCTGTAAAAGGCGAATTTCCTGGTCTCGCTCCGCTAACCACGATGAGGTGAATTGAGTGAAAATCAGTGAGGGCCCCTTCTCGATGACAGAAGCAAAAAACACAGGCTCCTTCACCAGGGCGGGCCATTGTGTTCCTATTGTTACCAAACGGCTCTGTTCTCCAGGTCGGAGAGTAGTGCAATTGTTCACTAATTGCATCCTCTATTGATGCATGCAATTAGTGAACAGAATAAGGGGAAAACTGGACCGATACCAATTCTCACCCAATGGTGCTACAAGTGCACTGCAAACCCTAGGAAAGCGTGAGACCTGTCTCTAAAGGTATGTTGAAAGTTTATGTGCAATTCACCTGCGCAAAGGGAAGGTGTAGGTATACACAAGAATGTACTTCCTTTAGAGAAACCATTCAATACACGGTGCCTTTATTGTACTAAAGGATGCCGCCAGCTCATCCTTTGAAGGAAACACCTGTTTGGGGGAAGGTCTAAAATCACACACCCAGCCGTCAACAGGAGCTCCACAAAGCTCTGGTAATGCTAGGGAGGGGTGCTGGAGGGAGGATACCTGCCTCTTGGTGGGAGATGGACCGTGTCAGGAAAGGGACCCCACTTTGAGAAGAGCTGCTGAGGTCTATGTTCTTTTCACTTGTTCCTAAAAAGTAAATGAACCCTCACTTGAGAAAGGAATTAACACAGGGCTTCCAACATAATTATCCCCCAAACCATGGCTGTCGTTGGGAGAAATAAAAGCTTGCAGTCTTCTAGTTCCTTCATCCCTCAACTAAAGAGCAAATGGAATAGAACAAAAGTTATACACCAAAAATAGAAAATAGTCTACTGATAATTTCTTTAGGGACCTGAAATTGACTATGATGTTACGTAGACTCACTATTTATCCTGTCTTCCTTTTATTTTCATCTGCTTAGTCTCATTGTGCAGGCAGTGTTTGATTTCATTTTGAAGTAAAATATTCAACGCATCGTCCTACTCATTCAATAATCTGAGAACTTGGGTTCACTCACAAAACTGAGTTGGGCTTAGTGAATGTTCCCTTTTTATCTCATGGATCCTGGTATGCGGAAGTAGATCAATATTTGCATATCATGATCTAGCTGGATCTGCAATATAGACAGGTAAAGGTAAACCTAGGCAGAGATAGATGTAGACCTGTCTAGCTATCTTGCTCTATCTCTAGCCACTCTGCTGTCCATCCATCATCTGTCTTCATCCATCTCTATCTTTATCTCTATCCATCCATCACCTATCTATTCTTATCATTCTTCATATCTATCAAGCCTCTATCTTCTATAAAATTATATTTATCTATCTCTATATCCAACTGTCTTTCTCTCTATATATCTCTTCATCATCTGTCTCCAGCATCTATGTCTCTATCTCTGGCTCTCTGTTATTCTGAATATCTATAGACCTTCTAGCTAATATGTATCTTTATCTATCTCTATCTTTTATCCATCTATTTTTATCTATCCCTATGAGTCATTCAACCTCATCAATCGATATCCATCTCTACTTGTATGCATCCATCTATCTATCCGTCTATCCCCCATCTATCTGCCTATCTACCTACCTCTCTCTCTCTCTAGAGGGAGAGAAAACAATTGTGTTTCCCTTAGTACAAAATGTGTGGAGAAAGTCACCAGCAAGACTATATGCAAACCCTTGATAGAAGGTATTTGGGCGATGGGCCAATGCATGTGGTGAGAGAACATTTAATATTTGGATTTCACACACTTCCCTTCTGATGATCTCTCTTAAGGAGGCATGGCTTTGGCCATCCGAACGTAGCTGTAATGGCTATTTTGGTAGTCTGTAGAAGGCAGTCCCTTAAACTGTTTCACACCTGTAGAGATGTTGCCAGATGCCAATACTGAAGAATATTCAAATGGCTGTGCAAACTTTAAGCTTTTAAATATCTTGTAGAAATATACGTGTACAAGCAGGACAAAAATTCTGGAGTGTGTGGACTCATATACTTGCAATAAGCATTTCTGGGTAATTGGATTGCTGATGCTTACTATATTTCCTATTTAGAAATTTTAGACATCCCTTTAGATGTTTCCCTGTCTATGTTTAAAATAAGAAACTAAATGGAGAAGAAAACAGCATTTGTACTGGAAGCAGAAACATTTGCAGGAATGTGTAGAGGCAGTGAGCATGGATTCTATGCATCAATGCCAGGCTCCTTGAGTTTCCAACGTGTGTGTGTGTGTGTGTGTGTGTGTGTGTGTGTAGAGAGAGAGAGAGAGGAGAGAGGAAGAGAGGAGAAACTCCGCATTTGGGGATGTGGGTAGGCATTGACTTGGGCTTGAGGGTGCCCAATCACACCTGTTTTGTGACATGGGCTGGCAGGTCCAGTTAAGGGGAGATTGAAGTGCCAGGGTCATTGGTGATTCCTTCTCACTTTTGTTCTGGGTCCTCAGTTGACACTTGTGCTTGACAGCCCAGTACTCTGAGTTCTCTAAAGAAGAGGGCATTAAACCTGTACGTTCATATACCCTCATCTAAGAAAGGTTTTGTACAACTTTTCCCTAAAGTATGTATATCTCGTCATCATTATACATTTCATATTACATCTACCAGTGCCCGTGAACAAAGACACACATACATGCATTTATTAAGGAAATGATTATTGGCCTATGAAACCTGTAATTTGAAGTCCACAATGCATGAGCTAAAATATGTAAGTGAGCTATGATACCCGATATTGCACAGTACCAAATATTGTACAATGGCTATAGAAAACAACAACAGGCTAGCAGAGTATTTCGGTGTGGAAGGTGGGAAGTGAAGGATTGACAAAAGAGTTGCATCTGCAGTGCACGTTTCTATAATATGGGACATTTCATTAAATAAAGTTTGGAACTATCAGGGAAACCTCACTGTACAGACGTTCACACAAATGAGGTAGGAACATGGACATTCACAAGACAATGTGTCCAGTTATGCTCTTAGGTTAGGAGCTCCAGTTGAAGACGATATGTGCATGTGTGTGTGCACATTGGCACATTGGCAATGCCTTGGGAGCAGGCACGTTATCATGTAGACTGAGCTTCTGTGACGTGATGTCCTTTCACATGTCTGTCTACATACCTCATATTCTATGCTAACCCATTTCATGTTATTTGAGAATCAGAAAAACACAGTAACATGACAAGACTCACCTGTCATGTTTCCTCATTTTATCAATCTCGTTGAGCACATTTCATTTCACACACACACACACACACACACACACACACAGAGAGAGAGAGAGAGAGACTGCTAACATGGAATCCATCTGTCTTAGGGGGATGCTATCGGGAAAGCACTAGTTCCTAAGGTTCTGAAATGGAAAAAGACTAGCATACACTAAGGGGCATAACAGGGAAATTTTTTGAGATGCAAAAGAAGGAAGAAAACAAAGATGACAACTACGTGATGCCTGAGATGAAGATGTCAGTTCTGTTTCAAAAGGGCATGCATTCAAGAGTTGGGGAGGGGAACAGGATAAATCACTTGATTGGCTTAATTTCCTATCTGCGTTTGTGTTTCCAGGGCGACATTAGGAGTGCATAGGTCCTGAGCATCTACAGGTGGTGCCACTGGGTCGCCAGAAGAACAGCGCACTTCAGGGGCACAAGTGGGGTTGAAGGGTCTGCACACCAGCGCTTGCAGTGTGAGCAGCACGAGATCCAGCTCACAGAACCAAACCTGCTGCGATCCATGTGACACTGGGTAAGATTTCCCCATTTACTAAACATTGACTTGCATTCACTTCACGCTGACATTTCACAGTGGAATTTTCCTTGCCCGTCGTCATACAGACACTTGTTTTCAGGATAAGAGTCACTGATTTGGTGTCGGCAGGCAAAAGTTTAAAGCCACGGTAGAGAGGTGCAGATGGCAGCCAGTGACCGCTGCCTGCAGCGATCCTCACCACCGATGGTAGCCAGTAACCACCAGGATGATCGCCACGCAGCTCTGGGTTCTACGTGCTCTTGCACATGACATGGTGCCGACATGGTGCCGACATGGTGCCGACACCCAGCATCCGCATGTGGGAGACCTCCTCGGGCTTCCTGGGAAGCGCAGGTCCATACTAGCACCCTAGAAATGAACACATGAAGCACTTCCCCGGGTTTCCGCCCAAGGAGCCCAAAGGCACAGAATACTCAGTAAGAAACGTGGGGTCCCTGCCGGGACACCCACCTCCCCATTCAGGTGCTCCTCAAGATGGAATTGTTAAAATTAGCAGAAGGCCTTGGGTTTGCTGTGTAATAAAGCTTCTGTGGACCTTCTGTATGATCCCGAATACTTGCCATCTCTCTATCCCTCTGTCTAAGACTCACTTGTCATGTTTCCTTATTTTATCAACCTCACTGAGCAGGGCACTTCCTGTTTCACGAAAGGATGCTTTCCTGATACATTTCCGCTCTCCCTTTACCATGTTGCAGCATACTCCAGAATTGTCCATTGGAAACACGAGTTCAAGTGCCTCAGGGAGATTCAGGAGGAGGAACACAGCCCACCCACACTGCACACCTTCTGCAGTCCGAAGGCAAAGGATGCTCTGCAGAGCAGCTTGGTTTAGGAGAGACCTGCGGTAGCAGAGGGTGTGGCAGGCAGATCCCTCGGCCTCCCTTAGCTACCTTTTCCCAGCTCATCATGGACTCTGAGTACGTCCTATGCTCTTGGAAAGGCCGACTATGGCCAGCAAAGGTTTTGTGCACACGTGGGACTTCACCAAAAACGAAGCCCGAAAAGGCGATTTCTCTAGAAGTTCAAATCCTCGCAGTAGATGAAAAAATCAAGGTGAAAAGCACAGACGTGAAGACCCCAACTAAGTTTGAAATGGAAGACATTGCCGCCTCTGCAGCAGCACAGACGAAGCTCGGTGCCCCACTCAGAGAGAAGATGGGGTACAGAGGAACCCTTCAGGTGGCCCTGGAGATTCTGAAAGAGAGAACAAATCTGGCTGGAGGAAGGAAACCACATGAACTAGAGAGCACCACGCCCTCTCAGCTTTCTCCGAAGGTGCCCGAAAAGCCAGCCAGTTCTGTCCCTCGTGAAGATGATTGGAGATGCAAAGGCGACTTAAGGAGGAGTCTTGGGAAGAGGGAAAACCCAAGATCACCGACGGTCCCTTCAGAGAGTAAGCGTGCCCTGTGGGATGACAGGTCACAGGAGCCCACAGCCATTGCCCCTACTCCAGGCACCCTGCCTGGGGACAGGTCAGGGGTGCCCAGGGCCATTGCCCCTACTCCAGGAGCCACGCTCAGTGGCAGGTCATGGGCACGCAGGGCCATTGCCCCTACTCCAAGTGCCCTGCGAGGTTACAGGTCTTGGGTGCACAGGGCCATTGCCCCTACCCCAGGCTGCCTGGACAGTGACAGGTCACGGGCGCACAGGGCCATTGCCCCTGCTCGAGGCACCAAGCACGGTGGCAGGTCACGGGCATGCAGGTCCATTGCCCCTACACCAGGCTCCCTGCGCAAGGACAGGTCACAGGCGAGCAGGGCCATTGACCCTACTTTAGGCACCAGGCGTGGTGGCAGGTCACGGGCTTGCAGAGCCATTGCCCTTACTCCAGGTGACCTGCGCGGTGTCAGGTCACGGGTGCCAAGGGACATTGCCCCTACTCCAGGCGCCCTGCGAGGTTACAAGTCATGGGTGTGCAGGGCCATTGTCCCTACTCCAGGTGCCCTGCGTGGAGACAGGTCAGCAGCACGCACGGCCATTGTCCCTACTCCAGGCGCCCTTCGCAGGGACAGGTCACGGGCCCACAGCGCCATTACTTCTACTCCAGGGACCCTGCGGGGAAACACGTCATCTGGGTGCAAGGCCGTTGCCCCTACTCCAGGCGCCCTGCGAGGTTACAAGTCATGGGCGCGCAGGGCCATTGCACCTAACCCAGGCGCCCGGCGCGGTTACAGGCCAACGGCAGGCACCGCCATTGCACCTAACCCGGGCGCCCTGGGCGGGAACATGTCAGTGGCATGCACGGACATTGCCCCTACTCCAGGCGCCCTGCGAGGTTACAGGTCATGGGCGCGCAGGGCCATTGCCCCTACTCCAGGCACTCTGCGAGGTTACAGGTCATGGGCACGCACGGCCATTGCCCCTACTCCAGGCGCCCTGCGAGGTTACAAGCCACGGTCCCGCAGGGCCATCGCCTCTACTTCAGGCACCCTGCGTGGTGAAAAATCACGGGGGCACACCAGCCTTGCCCCCACCCCAGGTGCTTTGCGAGGTGACAGTTCACGAGCACGCAGGGCTGTTGTCCCTACTTCATGCGCGTTGTGCGAGTTAGGGTCACGGGTGGCCTTAGGCATTGCCCCTATTGCAGATGCCTTGCTCGGTGACAGGTCACTGGTGCGCAGGGCCATTGCTCCTACTCCAGGTGCCCCACGCTGTGACAGGTCACGAGAACTCACAGCCATTGATCTTACTCCAGGAGCTCTGCGCAGGGACCGGTCAGGGGCAAGCAGGGCCATTGCCCCCACTCCAGGCGCCTTGTGCAGTGAAAGGTCCCAGGTGCGCAGGGCCATTGCCCCTACTCCATGCACACTCTGCGGGGAGGAGTCACAGGTGGGCATGGGCCTTGCCCCTACTCCAAGTGCCCTGCACGCTGTCAGGTCACGGGTGCCAAAGGACATTGCCCCTACTCCAGGCGCCCTGCGAGGTTACAAGTCATGGGTGTGCAGGGGCCATTGCCCCTACTCCAGGCGCCCTGCGAGGTTACAGGTCATGGGCGCGCAGGGCCATTGCCCCTACTCCAGGTGCCCTGCGAGGTTACAGCCATGGTCCCGCAGGGCCATCGCCTCTACTCAGGCACCCTGCGTGGTGAAAAGTCACGGGGGCACACCAGCCTTGCCCCCACCCCAGGTGCTTTGCGAGGTGACAGTTCACGAGCACGCAGGGCCGTTGTCCCTACTTCATGCGCATTGTGCGAGATAGGGTCACGGGTGGGCATAGGCATTGCCCCTATTGCAGATGCCCTGCGCGGTGACAGGTCACTGGTGCGCAGGGCCATTGCTCCTACTCCAGGTGCCCCGCGCTGTGACAGGTCACGAGAACTCACAGCCATTGATCCTACTCCAGGAGCTCTGCACAGGGACAGGTCAGGGGCCAGCAGGGCCATTGCCCCCACTCCAGGCACTGTGTGCAGTGAAAGGTCCCGGGTGCGCAGGGCCATTGCCCCTACTCCATGCACACTGTGCGGGGAGGAGTCACAGGTGGGCATGGGCCTTGCCCCTACTCCAGATGCCCTGCGTGGTGTCAGGTCACGGGTGCCAAAGGACATTGCCCCTACTCCAGGCGCCCCGCGAGGTTACAAGTCATGGGCGCGCAGGGCCTTTTCACCTAACCCAGGTGCCCGGTGCAGTTACAGGCCAACGGCAGGCACCGCCATTGCACCTAACCCGGGCGCCCTGGGCGGGAACATGTCAGCGGCATGCACGGACATTGCCCCTACTCCAGGCGCCCTGCGAGGTTACAGGTCATGGGCGCGCAGGGCCATTGCCCCTACTCCAGGCACGCTGTGCAGTTACAGGTCACGGGCACGCACGGCCATTGCCCCTACTCCAGGCGCCCTGCGAGGTTACAAGCCACGGTCCCGCAGGGCCATCGCCTCTACTCCAGGCACCCTGCGTGGTGAAAAGTCACGGGGGCACACCAGCCTTGCCCCCACCCCAGGTGCTTTGCGAGGTGACAGTTCACGGGCACGCAGGGCCGTTGTCCCTACTTCATGCGCATTGTGCGAGTTAGGGTCACGGGTGGGCATAGGCATTGCCCCTACTGCAGATGCCCTGTGTGGTGACAGGTCACTGGTGCACGGGGCCATTGCTCCTACTCCAGGTGCCTTGCACTGTGACAGGTCACGAAAACGCACGGCCATTGGTTCTACTCCAGGAGCCCTGCCCGGTGACAGGTCAGGGGCCAGCAGGGCTACTGCCCCTGCTCCAGGCGCCTTGTGCAGTGAAAGGTCCCGTGCACGCAGGAGCATTGCCCCTACTCCATGTTTACTGTGCGGGGACAGGTCACGGGTGGGTATGGGCATTGCACCTACTCCAGGCGCCCTGCTTGGTGGCAAATCAAGGAAATGCAGGGCCATTGCTATTACTCCCGGCGCCCTGCATGGTGGCAGGTCACAGAAACGCAGGGCCATTGCTCCTACTCCAGAGGCCCTGCACGGTGACGGGTCACGGACTTATATGGCCATTGCTCCTACTCCAGGTGCCCTGCACGGTGACAGCTCACCAGCGCACACGTCCATTAGTCTTTCTCCAGGCGCCCTGCATGGTGACAGGTCACCAGCGCACATGGCCTTTCCTTCTACTCCAGGCACCCTGCATGGTGACGGCTCTCAGGCACACATGGCCATTGCTCCTACTCCAGGCACGATGCACGGTGACAGCTCAACAGCATGCACGGCCATTGCCCCTTCTCCAGGGGCCCTGCGAGGTGACAGGTCATGGAAACGCAAGGCCATTGCTTCTACTCCAGGTGCCCTGCACGTTGAGAGATCACCAGCACTCAGGGCCATCGTTCCAACTCCAGGCACCCTGGGCCGTGACAGCTCACCAGGGCGCACGTCCACTTCTCCAGGTGCCCTGCATGGTGACAGGTCACCAGCGCACACAGCCATTGCTTCTACTCCAGGCGCCCTGCACGGTGACAGCTCTCAGGCTCACACAGCCATTGCTCCTACTCCAGGCACCATGCGCGGTGACAGCTCAACAGCTCGCATGGCCATTGCCCCATCTGTAGGGGCCCTGAGAGGTGACAGGTCATGGAAACGCAAGGCCATTGCTTCTACTCTAGGCGCCCTGCTTGGTAACAGGTCTGACAGGTCACGGAAACGCAAAGCCATTGCTTCTACTCCAGGTGCCCTGCTCAGTAACAGGTCTGACAGGTCACGGAAACGCAAGGCCATTGCTCCTACTCCAGGCGCCCTGGGTGATGACAGCTCAACGGCCATTGCCCCTACTCCAGGGACCCTGCGAGGTGACAGTTCGCCAGCAAACACGGCCATTGCTTCTACTCCAGGCCCCCTGCGCGGTGACACCTCTCAGACACACAAGGCCATTGCTCCTACTCCAGGTGACCTGGGCGGTGACAGCTCATCAGCGCACACGGCCCTTGCTCCTACTCCAGGGGCCCTGCATGGTGCCAGGTCACCAGCACACACGGCCATTGCTTCTACTCCAGGAGCCCTGCATGGTGACGGCTCCCAGGTGCACACGACCATTGCTCCTACTGCAGGCGCCCTGCGCAATGACAAGTCAAGGAAACGCAAGGCCATTGCTCCCACTCCAGGCACCCTGCACTGTGACAGCTCACGAACGTGCACCGCCTTTGCTCCTACTCCAGGCGCCCTGCATGCTGACAGGTCACCAGCGCACCAGGCCATTACTCCTACTTCAGGCGCCCTGCACTGTGACAGCTCAAGAGAAAGCAGGGCCGTTGCTCCTATTCTAGGCGGCCTGCACCGTGTCGGCTCTCAGGCACACAAGGCTATTGCTTCTACTCCAGGCCCTCTGCGCGGTGACAGCTCACCATTTCACACAGCCATTGCACCTATGCCAGGGGCCCTGCGGGGTACCAGGTCACGGAAATGCAAAGCCATTTCTCAGACTCCAGGCACCCTGCGTGGTGACAGCTCAGGAGAACGCACAGCCATTGCTCCTAGTCCAGGCGCCCTGCACGGTGACAGGTCACAGCCACATATGGCCATCGATCCTACTCCAAGCGTCCTGCGCTGTGACGGCTCACCAGCGTGCATGGCCCTTGATCCTACTCCAGGTGCCCTGGGCAGGGACAGGTCACGGGCGCTCATGGCCATTGCTCCTACTCCAGTTGGAATGCAAGCACATGTGTTACAAAGCCCCCGAGCCTGCCAGGATTCCCTGACACTTTCGCGGCATGTTTGTGAGAAAAAGGGGAAGAAAAGGGCAAATGCCTCAACTCTTATGTCCCTGCCTCCCGCAGTAACGGAGGAGGGTGCATCTCGGCCCCCAGGTCTCACCAGGCCTGCGCCCCCCGCTCTGAAGGAAGAGACACTGGACGACCGCCCGAAGAAAACCCTGACTGCTTCCCCGGAATGTTCTCCCTTCTCGGGGAGCATTCAGGACCCTGGAGAGGGTGCCTTGAAGCCAGGCTGGGCCGGTATGGCCGCATCCTCTGTGTCCCGTCAGCACAGGCTGCCTTCTTCACTCCGGCTTGCCAATAGAAAAAGGAAGCGTCCAGGTCCAGATTTTCAGAGGAGACCTCAAGGACCTCAGACGCCTGGTGACGCTAAGCTTGCTAATCCTGTCACCACCGTTCAAAGGGCTGGCGGTAAACAGGATGGGCAGCCCGCCAGCCTTGCTTTTCCACAGGACCCACGTCCCATTGAAAGGGGAACGATGGTCTGGTTCAAATTTCAAGATCATCCGTTTTGGCCGGCAGTGGTCAAGAGTGTCAGCGACACAGACAAGACCGCGAGGGTGCTCCTGCTTGAGGCCAACCTGCACCACGGAAAGCGGGGCATTCGAGTTCCTCTTCGAAGGCTGAAGCACCTGGATTGTAAGGAGAAAGAGAAACTGCTGAAGAGAGCCCAGAAGGCCTACAAGCAAAGCGTCAACTGGTGCTTCTCACTGATTTCCCACTACAGAGAAGGACTGGTCCGGGGTTCTTTCCAGGGCTCTTTCCTGGACTATTATGCCGCAGACATCAGCTACCCAATCAGGAGAGCCATCCAAGAGGGAGACCTGCAGATTGACTTTCCAAAGGTGAATTATGGCGACCTGGAAGACTGGGAGGAGGAGACCTCCCTGGGCGGGAAGAGGCCTTGCAGGAAAATCCTCCCGGACCGGATGAGGGCCGCTCGGGACCGAGGCAACCAGAAGCTGGTGGACTTCATCGTGAAGAGAAAGGGGGCCGACCCCCACCTTCTGGACATCTTGCAAGGCAGGAAGCAGTCCAGGTGGCTGACCGAGTTTCTGAAGCCACGCAAGGACTTGCGCTGCATTGAAACATACCTGGAGGATGACGATCAATTGGAAGTCGTGGCCAAGCATTTACAAGAAATCTACAAGCAAATTGACAAGACCATGCTGACTCTGATAAGGGATGACAAAGTCAATTTTGTGCTGGGAAGTTCTTCTGCCGGAAGCCATGATTTGTGCCATCGCCGCACTTGATGGGCTGGATGACAAGGCAGCAGAGGAGAAGTACCTGCGAGGACCACCTGTGCATTACCGGGAGAAAGAGCTGTTTGACAGAAATATCTTAAAGAAGGCAAGAAGGGAACCAGCAACCACCCGTGAAGCTAATTAGCTCCCCCCCCCCACTCCCCCCGCGCCCATACCTTTGCAGGGAGCTGCCTCCTTTCTAGAATTAATGAAAAAGCCTCCTCCCTTCCCCAACGCGTGTAAGGATGTTCTGGATATTCGAGACTTTGGGAACGTGAGGAATTCATTTGGGGCCCATCTCTCGCATGTGGTGGTGGCACATTCGTCACCATGTCTTCATCGCAAACTCGTGAAGAGCTATTTTGTTAAACGATTGCAAACCCTTGCGATTCCCTCAGCGTCTTTGGATGTGTAGTTGTCCCGATAGGTTTGAAAGACAAGAGCACTGATTTCATGACATGTCTTTTGACTGGACTTGGTACTTTCATTTAGGACCTATATCCTTTTACACAAAAAGCCACTGGTATCAGCTTTTAAACAATAATAATTTTTAAAGCCTAATGTATATTTTTTTGGAAACATCGGTGAGACTTTTCATTCTTTTGGCGATACGGGGATAGAAACTATCAGATCCCTTTTTCGGATAATTCCTGCCTTTTCCCTGCTATGCCTGTTTATTTTTTTGAAAAGTAGCCCCAAGAGTTGAATCCCATGAGAGAGACATTTTCTCCTATGTTAACACGACCTTCCGATACTTTTTCAAAAAGCAAACTGCAGGCCAAACATGAAGTTACCGAATGGCTTGCACGTAGTCCATATGTGCATGAGTGAAATCTCAGTGTGCAGTGAGCGTCTTGTCAGCTTCATGCAAGATTGTCGCTCTGCATTTCCCTGAAATTCCACACCCTCCTTCAACAGCTGAACTGTTTCCTAGAACAGGCTTCAGGCTGTCTTCACAACTGACAGTGATGGATCTTCTCCCTCTAACTGTCGGTCCCCTGTGGAGGGCAGCTAGAGCCATCTCCTTCTTGGCCTGGCTTCTCTCCACCTATGTGGCTGGCCCAGCTGCTTAGGAGCCCATCTACCTGCCCATAAATTGGAGGAAAGCCAGCTCCTTGTTCTGGATCCAGAGTCCCCCAAGACGTGGCCCATTTGTCTCAATGCCACTGAGCTTCATCTTCCGACTTATTCACGGGCTAGCTCCAACAGGTCCCAGCAATCTAGACACAGGCTGGTAAGCCATTCCGGGCTGCTAGAGAAGGAGGGTGCCAGGGCTGGGAGTTGGAAAAAATGGGTCACAGAGGCAGCCTTCATTCCGTTAAGTGGGGCCGGCCCTTGGTGGAATAATATTAAACAGATGCAATTCAGACCTAAGTTGTGAAGCCCACCGATTGCTAGGCTAACTTGAAACAAGATGGGTTTTGAGGATAAATGCTATGGAAAAGCCAGTTTGTTTTTCAAACTTGATGTTAAAATAAACGTGAAGGCCTTACCATGAACCTGAGTCCTTTTTTAGTTCTTAGAGGAAGTCACCTGTTCTCATGAGACCATGTTATGTTCACATGGCCATGTGTTTGGGTAACATTGGCACAGGAGCTGTTTGGAGTCACCTTAAAACCACTGTGTCTCTCACCTTGAACTTCAGCTGTGTCATGCTTGAGACTGTCCAGCTCCATAGGTGGAGTGTCTAGGAAATACATAGACACACTTCCAAAGCAATAATAGCTTGGAAATTCTGACGAAATTTCAGAAGAGAGACTTTCCAAGTGGCGTATACGTCAGGCCCGACGGAACCCTCTCTAGACTCTGCCTGAGTGTGACCAAGACTCCTGGACACACTGCCTGGACGGTCCATGTGACATCCTCATGGCCCCGGCAATTATTTGGAAACAGACCGTCTCCGTGCTCTGTGTGGACCTCACACACCGAGACAACACACTTTAGTTACTCCACAACACTGTGTCTCCGAGTCCAACATATCACCTGCGTTCAGCTTTCTCGTGGAGCCACGTTTATCCCTAGGTTCCAATATTACTTTACTACCCCATTCATTCATTCCTGACCTCATGCTAGATCGGGAGAGCAAGTGAGGCATGGGTTGAAGGCTCTGCTCTGAAGACCGACTTCAGGTGACATAGAAACAGATGGGAATGTGGTGATTCAGGCGACAACCTAATCTTTAAGGTAACAAGGATGCACTGCTTCCTCCTGTCGGTGAGAAATTCTCACCAGTGTCATGGGCCGACAGCCTGTTTTTGAGAGCACAGCCCCAGGTTCACCCAACTGTGTGAGGTCATAGGTGCCTGTTGGCCTTGGGGCGAAGGGAGGAGACCTGGTCTCTCTTGGATGTCACTGACACCTGGGGCATCCACTGAAGAGAGCCAGACGTGCCTCGGACATGCATCTATTCTCCTCCTCCTTGAATCAGGGTCACTGAAAGGCATCCGGGGCGTGTGGGTGGGTTGAGGATATATAGACTCTGAGATCCTTTCCAGCCTGAGCAGATGCTGCGGCCCCTCCATGATTGCCCTGAGCTGGATCTCCATCACATGTGCCTGTGTGTTTGATGACAGAGCCCAGCCTGTCACCCATCCTGACCCGCTAGGTTAAGGTGACCTCCTCTTCTCCATTCAGAAGGCAGACTGCTGCACATCAGGCCCTGATCTTAACTGTTGCTTGGCAGAGCTGCACACACAGAGACGGCTCACACCACATTCCTAGGTCTCTATGTCCAAGTAAGCAACTGACGGGGAAAGAGGGGAACCCTCAGATTTGTAAGGGTGACGACCATGAGAATTTTGAATACCTAGAATCTCCTGAACCCTCACCCTGGCCTTAGCAACCACCTAACCCTTGCTAATTGGGGAGCGATCCCCTTATTCACGGAGGCTCTGTAAAGACCTCGTCCAAGGGAGCTGCTGTAAAAGAAGTTGCCTTCGAGCCTGTAATTCCAGCACACTGAGAGGCTGAAGCAGGAGCATCGCTTGGGTCTAGGAGTTGGAGACCAGCTGGGAACATAGTGAGACTCTGTCTGTACAATAACAAACATTTAAAAACGACACAGGCGTGGCGGGTATGTGCCTATAGTCCCAGCTACTCGGAAGGCTGAGGTGGGAGGATTGCTTGAGCTCAGGAGGTTGAGGCTGCAGTGAGGTATGATGGCACCCTCGCACTCCAGCCTGGGAGACAGAGCAAGACCCAGTCTCTAAGAAAAAATATTGCTTGTCTTACCTAACATCCATCCCGCTAACTTTCATCGCTCTGACAAGCGCAAAGTTTGAATAGGAAAGATCACAGCACAGAAGAGAAATACGGTTTCTGTTTGGGTGGGAAATACCTCATATTCAGATAAGCTGCAGAAGCTGGCTAGTTCGCCCTGGCAGGACCTGGGACAGCATAGGTGGGATGGATTTTGAGCATGTGGAACCAGTAAGACGGCAGACAGAATACAGTTCAATATAGGGGAGTGTGTATTTACATGGGAGCACAGAGCTATAAGGTGGGGTTCCCTGTCTTGGGGCCGGCCTCAGATCCTGCTGGGCTGGCAGCTTCCCGTTTGGGCAACAACAGCCTACAGTAAATGACATGGAGTTGTGGGAACTGCCTTGCAGAATATTGACCAATTGGTGAAATGGTTGAGCGGAGAGCAGTATTAGATGTGATTCATTATGTGAGACCAGTGGCCCCTACCTGTGAATGTTGTCCCCTTCGAGGGCTGAGAAGACACTCTAAAATGAGGAATTTGCTAGTGGGGTGGCCCCCGGCGTCTTTGAGAACCTCTGCTTTGACTCCTCTCAAAACAATGGTTGGAAGCAAGCGACGCCGCCGTGGAACTGGCAGGCAATGGGAGGATTCTCAAATGGCAGGGGTCCAGACGGTGACACAAAATTATCAGGGCTCAGTTGGGCACCATTGTCGTACTGGGGCAGCACAATCAGGGTGGGGTCAGGCTCATTTGATGAACAGGGACCTGTGGCAACGTTACAGATGTAGTATCTCAGGGTCTGCATGTAGGGACAGCTGACTGGACTATTACTTGATTTTTTATTAAAAGACTTAACATGAGCTGGCAAGCAGAAGGCTGATGTTAGCAGCTGCAGTGGAAAACTGTGGTCCCCCACCAAGGGTCCAGATCTGTCAGTTCATAGGCCCAGAGCTTACTGATGGAAGTGGAGGTCAGAAACACTCAGCCACACATTCAGAGAGGGAGGGAGAGGGCGGAAAGGAGAAGCAAGTGCCACACTCCCTTGCCTGCAGGTGGGCCCCATGGTGACTTGGGCCCCCAGCAGGCCTCGTGACAAAAGGCCTTCCAGGGCTCTTGGATAAACCTGCTCAAGGGTCGGGGAGCAGAGGGTCAAGGAGACCTCAGGGAGGTGGGGGAGGCCTGCTTCTCTCATTTGTTACCAAGGAGGGGCCCCTGGCTTGAACGAGCCCTTGCTCCAGGAGACAGGCACGTGGTGAGTGGGGCTGGTGGGCCAGTGTCTTCACAGACATCTCAGGGTGGGATCAGCCCCTGTGCCAGCCACCGGGCACACAGAGAGGTAGGGGCCCATGCCCCCACTATCCAGGAGCCCATAGTCTCCCAGAGGAGACGCAAGGGAGGGCTCACCATCACCCTGAAGGTCTAAAGGCGCTGAAACAGACTGGACCCAATTAACTCTCAAATCTTCCCTCCAGGACAAAGGCCCCCACAGAGCAGAAACTTCTGGGAATAAAAGACCCGTAAAGCAAGACAGGCACAATAGGGGCAAAGAAAAGAGAAAGTCCAAATCCCAATGGAGAGGGAGAACAAACGGAGAACGTATAATAGAAAGGAAACAGACAGATGGTCACAGTTCTCACAGTCACCAGAAGAGAGTGCCCTTCATACTTGAAATCAGAAAACCTAGCCTCTCCCACCCTCCCACAAGTGCAGAAGGACTAATTTCATGGGAAAACCAGTTGACAAGAGGATCAAAGGCAAATTTCGTACAAAGTCACTAAAAGAAAGAAGAGAATAAGGAGCGGAATAACATCCCTCCAGACGAAAAAAGCATCCCGGAAAGACGTGCACAGAACAGGTGAAACTGAAATCCTTTATTTTAAAGCAAGCTAAGGACCTTCAGAAAATGATTCAACACATGAAAGAGAAACGTAAATCAGAATGATAAAAACAACTCAGAAATGAGGCGACAGACTCGGGAAAGCATGGTAAATTTGAAAAGGCCTGGGAAAGAATTATAAATAAAAGATTCTTGAAATGTTCACACATTAAGACCTTTTTGTAAAAGGCCCCCAAGAATGACTACATATGGCATATGATGCCCTAAGATAAATAGAAAAAGAAAAGAAGGGCATGTGTTTAAATAAAAAGATGAATGAATAAAGAGGCGAAGAAGATTTGAGAGAAAACGACAAATATAGAAGGCAGGCAACATAAATTTAGGGTGCATGTAATAGGAGTCCCCAAAGATAAAAGCCAAAGCAAAGGAAAAGAGGAAGGGCTAAAATGTGTAATTCAAAATAAATAAATGAATAAATGAAAACACCTTCCTGGGGAAAAAGGATGAAACCCCAAATTGAAGTAGCCCACCATGCACATGGGGAAACCAGCCTAGAACAAGCAAAACCAAAACATGTTCTAGCACAATGATTGAAATTTAAAGAAAAAAAAAAGTCTGTGGATAGCCACAGAGGATATGTGTATAATAGAAAGAAACTTAGATTATCCCCAAACTGTTTGTCAGAAAGCCTTCTGCTAGAAGAAAATGTAAGATAATAAAGAAAAAAAATCTGAGCAAAGGATTTTGTACCCAACCAAGCTGACTTTCAAAGTGTAAGTGCAGCAAGTTCTGACCGACGTGCAAAAACTTGAAGAACGGTGCTGCAATGACTCCATTCTTAGGAATCTCCTAGAGCAAAATGACTGGAGGGGCATCAGTGAAGGCTGGTGATGAGTGTGAAATACGTGTTTCCATGCAGGATCAAAGAGGGCCGAGGGCCACAAGGGGGTGAGGGGAGACTTGAGCAGCGATCCGTTCCTCAGCCAGGCGCCGTACAGTGCAACTGGACAATGAAAGGGGACAGGGAAAGAGCAGATGCATCTGTTTAATTATTTTTCAAACTCTCCTCTGTAATCACATTCATGAAAGGCTGGTTTTGTTGCTTTTTTAAATTGACGCATCATAATTGAACATTATTATGGGCACAGAGTGATGTTTCGATACACATAACTTATAGTAGTGATTAGATCAGGGTCGTTAGCACACTGGTCATCTCAAGCCTGTATCATTTCTTTGTGTTGGGAACATTCCATGTCCTCCTTCTAACTATTTGAAACTCTCCATCACTGTTGACTACTGTCATTCTACATTCCTGTAGAATGGCTCTTGCCCGTCTGCTTACGGTGTACTAGAGCACTAGAGCTTTTTCATCCTATCTGGCTTTAATTTGGTGTTCTTTACCAAATGTCTGCCTACCTCCCACTTCCCCCTACCCTTCTCAGCCTCCAGTACTCTCTGTTCTACTCTTTACTTCTAGGACATCAACTTGTTTTAGCTTCCACATATGAGTGAGCACATGTGGGGTTTATTCTTTCTGCTGCCGGCTTATTTCACATAACATAGTGTCTCCAGGTCTATTGACGTTGCCACAGATGATAGGATCTCTTTCTTTTTACGGCAGGATCGTACTCCACTGTGTGTAAGTACCACATTTTCTTCAGCCCTTCATCTGACCTTGGCTATTGTGAACAGTGCTGCAACCAACATGGGAGTGGAGATATCTCTTCGATATCTTGATTTCCATTCCTTTGGATATATGCCCAGTGGCGGGATTGCTGGTCATTCTAGTTTTAGTTTTTAGTTTTTTGAGGAACCTCCGTACTGTTCTCCATAGCAGCCATACTAATTTACATTCCACCAACAGTGTACCAAGGTTCCCCTTTCTCAACATCCTCGCCAGCATCTGTTATTGTCTGTCTTTTCCATACAAGCCATTTTAGCCGGGAAGAGATATGAGCATGTGGTTTTGATTCACATTTCCCTGATGATTAGTGACGTTGGGCATTTTTGCATATATTTGTGGGCCATCTGTATGTCTTCTTTTGAGAAACGTCTGTTCAGATCATTCGCCTGTTGTTAAATCAGATTGCTTTGTTGTTGCTGTTGTTGTTGTTTTTCGCTATTGAAATATTCGCGTTCTTCATGTATTCTGGATACGAATCCCCTGTCAGATGAGTAGTTTGCAAATATTTTCTCCCATTTTGTGGGTTGTCTCTTCATTCTGTTGATTATTTCCTTTGCTGTGCAGAAGCTTTTTAGTTTGATACGCTCTCAGTTGTTTATTTTTGCTTTGGTGGCCTGTGGTTTTGTGTTTTCATTCATAAAATCTTTACCCAGAGCAAGGTCCTGAAGTGTTTACCCTGTGTTTTCTCCTAAGAGTTTTAGAGTTTCAGATCTTACATTTTGTTGTTCTGAGAATGTTTTGTGTATAGTGTGGGGTACAACAAATGAGGATGCTGTATTCTGATGCATATATAAGCATATGTAAAATACATAAACTCACCGTGTAGTCTTGAACATAGTTGGAATTATCATCTCTATAGATTATGAGACACTTTATCTTTAATGTGCACGCATGCACAGGTGTGTGTCTGTGTATAATTCCTAGTGCTGAACGCTGAAGAGGTCTAGAAATAATGATCAAATCAGCCGCAGTCAGCCTCCATGGCCTCCAGATTGTCCCTGAAATTCCACTCTTTACTTAAGAAAAAAATTTCTCAGAAAACCAACAAGAGTCCCTGGGAAAACGAGCGTACCACAAGACGAGGAAGCTCAAAGTCTGCCCGGCTGGCCTTAAAAGGTCTTGGGAACCAACCTGAAGGGGCTCCCGCTGGCCACAGATGAGGCCGTTTCAGCATCGGTAAGAATAAGAACTGAAATTGATTAAAAACACATAAATAGGTCTAAATCCACACATTCAAAGTGATAAGAAAGAAAAACAACATCTGGTCACTTTTGGAAAATGCTGGGGCATCAGCGCCTCCGTTTGAAAATTGGTAAATAGAGGGAAAGGCTCCAGCACGCATCAGGCTGTCTCTGACCATTTGGGCTGCAATACCAAAATACCATGAGCCGGGTGACCTATGCAGAACAAAATTTACTCCTCACAGTCTGCGGGCTCCAAAGTCCAATC
>NW_022096783.1:0-17905 GCF_006542625.1 Nomascus leucogenys
CGCTCAGAATGTCAACTTGCAGTTTCTACAGAAAGAGCGTTTCAGAACTGCTCAATTAAAAGTAAGCTTCAACTCTGTTAGTTGAATGCACAGAACAGAAAGAAGTTTCACTGTATGCTTCTGTGTAGTTTTTATTTGAAGATATTCCTTTTTCCACTACAGGCCCCTTAGCGCTCCGAATGTCCCCATGCCGTTTCTACACAAAGAGTTTTTCAGAACTGCTCGATCCAAAGTAAGCTTCAACACTGTTAGTTGAATTGAGAGAACAGAAAGAAGTTTCACAGAATGCTGCTGTGTAGTTTTTATTTGAAGATATTCCTCTTTCCACTCTAGGCCCCTTAGCACTCCGTGTGTCCGCTTGCAGTTTCTACAGAAAGAGGGTTTCAGAACTGCTCAATCAAAAGTAAGCTTCAACTCTGTTAGTTGAATTCACAGAACAGAAAGTAGTTTCACAGAATGCTTCTGTGTAGTTTTTATTTAAGATATTCCTTTTTCCACTATAGGTTCCTTAGCGCTCCGAATGACCACATGCAGTTTCTACAGAAAGTGTGTTTCAGAACTGCTGAATCAAAAGTAACCTTCAACTCTGTGAGTTGAATGCACAGAACAGAAAGAAGTTTCACAGAATCTTTCTGTGTAGTTTTTATTTGGAGATATTCCTTTTTCCACTATAGGTCCCTTAGCGCACAGAATGTCAACTTGCAGTTTCTACAGAAAGAGTGTTTCAGAAGTGCTCAATCAAAAGAAAGCTTCAACGTTGTTAGTTGAATGCACAGAACAGAAAGAAGTTTCACTGAATGCTTCTGTGTAGTTTTTATTTGAAGATATCCCTTTTTCCACTATAGGCCCCTTAGCCTTCAGAATGTCCACTTGCAGTTTCTACAGAAAGAGTGTTTCAGAACTACTCACCCAAAAGTAAGCGTCAACTCTGTTAGTTAAAGGCACAGAACAGAAAGAAGTTTCACAGCATGCTTCTGTGTAGTTTCCATTTGAAAATATTCCTTTTTCCACTATAGGTTCCTTAGCGCTCTGAATGTCCACATGCAGTTTCTACAGAAAGTGTGTTTCAGAACTGCTCAATCAAAAGTAAGCTTCAACTCTGTTAGATGAATGGACAGAACAGAAAGAAGTTTCACAGAATGCTTTTGTGTCGTTTTTACTTGAAGATATTCCTTTTTCCACTGTAGGCCCATTAGCACACCGAATTTCCAGGTGCTGTTTCTACAGAAAGAGTGTTTCAGAACTGCTCAATCAAATGTAAGCTTCAGCTCTGTTAGGAGAATGCACAGAACAGAAAGAAGTTTCACAGAATGCTTCTGTGCAGTTTTACTTTGAAGATATTCCTTTTTCCACTATGGGCCCCTTAGATCTCCGAATATCCACTTGCAGTTTCTACAGAAAGAGTGTTTCAGAACTGCTCAATCAAAAGTAAGCTTCATCTCTGTTAGTTGAATGTACAGAACAGAATGAAGTTTCACTGAATGCTTCTGTGTAGTTTTTATTTGAAGATATTCCTTTTTCCACTATAGGTTCCTTAGCGCTCCGAATATCCACATGCAGTTTCTACAGAAAGAGTGTTTCAGAACTGCTCAATCAAAAGTAAGCTTCAACTCTGTAGTTGAATGCACAGAAAGAAAGAAGTTTCACAGAATGCTTCTGTGTAGTTTTTATTTGAGATATTCCTTTTTCCATCTATAGGTACCCCTTTAGCGCTCCAGAATGTTCCAACACTTGCCAGTTTCTACAGAAAGAGTGTTTCAGAACTGCTCAATCAAAAGTAAGCTTCAACTCTGTTAGTTGAATGCACAGAACAGAAAGAAGTTTCACAGAATGCTTCTGTGTAGTTTTTATTTGAAGATATTCCTTTTTCCACTATAGGCCCCTTAGCGCTCCGAATGTCCAATTGCAGTTTCTACAGAAAGAGTGTTTCAGAACTGCTCAATCAAAAGTAAGCTTCAACTCTGTTAGTTGAATGCACAGAACAGAAAGAAGTTTCACAGAATGCTTCTGTGTAGTTTTTATTTGAAGATATTCCTCTTTCCACTCTAGGCCCCTTAGCACTCCGTGTGTCCGCTTGCAGTTTCTACAGAAAGAGGGTTTCAGAACTGCTCAATCAAAAGTAAGCTTCAACTCTGTTAGTTGAATTCACAGAACAGAAAGTAGTTTCACAGAATGCTTCTGTGTAGTTTTTATTTGAAGATATTCCTTTTTCCACTATAGGTTCCTTAGCGCTCCGAATGACCACATGCAGTTTCTACAGAAAGTGTGTTTCAGAACTGCTGAATCAAAAGTAACCTTCAACTCTGTGAGTTGAATGCACAGAACAGAAAGAAGTTTCACAGAATCTTTCTGTGTAGTTTTTATTTGGAGATATTCCTTTTTCCACTATAGGTCCCTTAGCGCACAGAATGTCAACTTGCAGTTTCTACAGAAAGAGTGTTTCAGAAGTGCTCAATCAAAAGAAAGCTTCAACGTTGTTAGTTGAATGCACAGAACAGAAAGAAGTTTCACTGAATGCTTCTGTGTAGTTTTTATTTGAAGATATCCCTTTTTCCACTATAGGCCCCTTAGCCTTCAGAATGTCCACTTGCAGTTTCTACAGAAAGAGTGTTTCAGAACTACTCACCCAAAAGTAAGCGTCAACTCTGTTAGTTAAAGGCACAGAACAGAAAGAAGTTTCACAGCATGCTTCTGTGTAGTTTCCATTTGAAAATATTCCTTTTTCCACTATAGGTTCCTTAGCGCTCTGAATGTCCACATGCAGTTTCTACAGAAAGTGTGTTTCAGAACTGCTCAATCAAAAGTAAGCTTCAACTCTGTTAGATGAATGGACAGAACAGAAAGAAGTTTCACAGAATGCTTTTGTGTCGTTTTTACTTGAAGATATTCCTTTTTCCACTGTAGGCCCATTAGCACACCGAATTTCCAGGTGCTGTTTCTACAGAAAGAGTGTTTCAGAACTGCTCAATCAAATGTAAGCTTCAGCTCTGTTAGGAGAATGCACAGAACAGAAAGAAGTTTCACAGAATGCTTCTGTGCAGTTTTACTTTGAAGATATTCCTTTTTCCACTATGGGCCCCTTAGATCTCCGAATATCCACTTGCAGTTTCTACAGAAAGAGTGTTTCAGAACTGCTCAATCAAAAGTAAGCTTCATCTCTGTTAGTTGAATGTACAGAACAGAATGAAGTTTCACTGAATGCTTCTGTGTAGTTTTTATTTGAAGATATTCCTTTTTCCACTATAGGTTCCTTAGCGCTCCGAATATCCACATGCAGTTTCTACAGAAAGTGTGTTTCAGAACGGCTCAATCAAAAGTAAGCTTCAACTCTGTGAGTTGAATGCACAGAAAAGAAAGAAGTTTCACAGAATCTTTCTGTGTAGTTTTTATTTGGAGATATTCCTTTTTCCATTATAGGACCCTTAGCGCTCAGAATGTCAACTTGCAGTTTCTACAGAAAGGGTATTTCAGAACTGCTCAATCAAAAGTAAGCTTCAACTCTGTTAGTTGAATGCACAGAACAGAAAGAAGTTTCACAGAATGCTTCTGTGTAGTTTTTATTTGAAGATATCCCTTTTTCCAAAATAGGCCCCTTAGCGTTCAGAATTTCCACTTGCAGTATGTACAGAAAGAGTGTTTCAGAACTGCTCAGTCAAAAGTAAGCTTCATCTCCGTTAGTTGAATGCACAGAAGAGAAAGAAGTTTCACAGAATGCTTCTGTGTAGTTTTTAATTGAAGATATTCCTTTTTCAAATATAGGCCCCTTAGCGCTCCAAATGTCCACACGCAGTTTCTACAGAAATAGTGTTTCAGAACTGCTCAATCAAAAGTAAACTTCAACTCGGTTAGTTGAATGCACAGAACAGAAAGAAGCTTCACAGAATGCTTCTGTGTAGTCTTTATTTGGTGATATCCCTTTTTCCACTACAGGCCCCTTAGCGCTCCGAATGTCCAATTGCAGTTTCTACAAAAAGTGTGTTTCAGAACTGCTCAATCAAAAGTAAGCTTCAACTCTGTTAGTTGAATGCACAGAACAGAAAGAAGTTTCACAGAATGCTTCTCTGTAGTTTTTATTTGAAGATATCCCTTTTTCCACTATAGGCCCATTACCGTTGAGAATGTCCAATTGCAGTTTCTACAGAAAGAGTGCTTCAGAACTGCTCAATCAAAAGTAAGCTTCAACTCTTTTAGTTGAATGCACAGAAGAGAAAGAAGTTTCACAGAATGTTTTTGTGTCGTTTTTACTTGAAGATATTCCTTTTTCCACTATAGGCCCCTTAGCACACCGAATGTTCAGTTGCTGTTTCTACAGAAAGAGTGTTTCAGAACTGCTCAATCAAAAGTAAGCTTCAACTCTGTGAGTTGCATGCACAGAAGAGAAAGAAGTTTCACAGAATATTTCTGTGTAGTTTTTATTTGGAGATATTCCTTTTTCCACTATAGGACCCTTAGCGCTCAGAATGTCAACTTGCAGTTTCTACAGAAAGAGCGTTTCAGAACTGCTCAATTAAAAGTAAGCTTCAACTCTGTTAGTTGAATGCACAGAACAGAAAGAAGTTTCACTGTATGCTTCTGTGTAGTTTTTATTTGAAGATATTCCTTTTTCCACTACAGGCCCCTTAGCGCTCCGAATGTCCCCATGCCGTTTCTACACAAAGAGTTTTTCAGAACTGCTCGATCCAAAGTAAGCTTCAACACTGTTAGTTGAATTGAGAGAACAGAAAGAAGTTTCACAGAATGCTGCTGTGTAGTTTTTATTTGAAGATATTCCTCTTTCCACTCTAGGCCCCTTAGCACTCCGTGTGTCCGCTTGCAGTTTCTACAGAAAGAGGGTTTCAGAACTGCTCAATCAAAAGTAAGCTTCAACTCTGTTAGTTGAATTCACAGAACAGAAAGTAGTTTCACAGAATGCTTCTGTGTAGTTTTTATTTCAAGATATTCCTTTTTCCACTATAGGTTCCTTAGCGCTCCGAATGACCACATGCAGTTTCTACAGAAAGTGTGTTTCAGAACTGCTGAATCAAAAGTAACCTTCAACTCTGTGAGTTGAATGCACAGAACAGAAAGAAGTTTCACAGAATCTTTCTGTGTAGTTTTTATTTGGAGATATTCCTTTTTCCACTATAGGTCCCTTAGCGCACAGAATGTCAACTTGCAGTTTCTACAGAAAGAGTGTTTCAGAAGTGCTCAATCAAAAGAAAGCTTCAACGTTGTTAGTTGAATGCACAGAACAGAAAGAAGTTTCACTGAATGCTTCTGTGTAGTTTTTATTTGAAGATATCCCTTTTTCCACTATAGGCCCCTTAGCCTTCAGAATGTCCACTTGCAGTTTCTACAGAAAGAGTGTTTCAGAACTACTCACCCAAAAGTAAGCGTCAACTCTGTTAGTTAAAGGCACAGAACAGAAAGAAGTTTCACAGCATGCTTCTGTGTAGTTTCCATTTGAAAATATTCCTTTTTCCACTATAGGTTCCTTAGCGCTCTGAATGTCCACATGCAGTTTCTACAGAAAGTGTGTTTCAGAACTGCTCAATCAAAAGTAAGCTTCAACTCTGTTAGATGAATGGACAGAACAGAAAGAAGTTTCACAGAATGCTTTTGTGTCGTTTTTACTTGAAGATATTCCTTTTTCCACTGTAGGCCCATTAGCACACCGAATTTCCAGGTGCTGTTTCTACAGAAAGAGTGTTTCAGAACTGCTCAATCAAATGTAAGCTTCAGCTCTGTTAGGAGAATGCACAGAACAGAAAGAAGTTTCACAGAATGCTTCTGTGCAGTTTTACTTTGAAGATATTCCTTTTTCCACTATGGGCCCCTTAGATCTCCGAATATCCACTTGCAGTTTCTACAGAAAGAGTGTTTCAGAACTGCTCAATCAAAAGTAAGCTTCATCTCTGTTAGTTGAATGTACAGAACAGAATGAAGTTTCACTGAATGCTTCTGTGTAGTTTTTATTTGAAGATATTCCTTTTTCCACTATAGGTTCCTTAGCGCTCCGAATATCCACATGCAGTTTCTACAGAAAGTGTGTTTCAGAACGGCTCAATCAAAAGTAAGCTTCAACTCTGTGAGTTGAATGCACAGAAAAGAAAGAAGTTTCACAGAATCTTTCTGTGTAGTTTTTATTTGGAGATATTCCTTTTTCCATTATAGGACCCTTAGCGCTCAGAATGTCAACTTGCAGTTTCTACAGAAAGGGTATTTCAGAACTGCTCAATCAAAAGTAAGCTTCAACTCTGTTAGTTGAATGCACAGAACAGAAAGAAGTTTCACAGAATGCTTCTGTGTAGTTTTTATTTGAAGATATCCCTTTTTCCAAAATAGGCCCTTAGCGTTCAGAATTTCCACTTGCAGTATGTACAGAAAGAGTGTTTCAGAACTGCTCAGTCAAAAGTAAGCTTCATCTCCGTTAGTTGAATGCACAGAAGAGAAAGAAGTTTCACAGAATGCTTCTGTGTAGTTTTTAATTGAAGATATTCCTTTTTCAAATATAGGCCCCTTAGCGCTCCAAATGTCCACACGCAGTTTCTACAGAAATAGTGTTTCAGAACTGCTCAATCAAAAGTAAACTTCAACTCGGTTAGTTGAATGCACAGAACAGAAAGAAGCTTCACAGAATGCTTCTGTGTAGTCTTTATTTGGTGATATCCCTTTTTCCACTACAGGCCCCTTAGCGCTCCGAATGTCCAATTGCAGTTTCTACAAAAAGTGTGTTTCAGAACTGCTCAATCAAAAGTAAGCTTCAACTCTGTTAGTTGAATGCACAGAACAGAAAGAAGTTTCACAGAATGCTTCTCTGTAGTTTTTATTTGAAGATATCCCTTTTTCCACTATAGGCCCATTACCGTTGAGAATGTCCAATTGCAGTTTCTACAGAAAGAGTGCTTCAGAACTGCTCAATCAAAAGTAAGCTTCAACTCTTTTAGTTGAATGCACAGAAGAGAAAGAAGTTTCACAGAATGTTTTTGTGTCGTTTTTACTTGAAGATATTCCTTTTTCCACTATAGGCCCCTTAGCACACCGAATGTTCAGTTGCTGTTTCTACAGAAAGAGTGTTTCAGAACTGCTCAATCAAAAGTAAGCTTCAACTCTGTGAGTTGCATGCACAGAAGAGAAAGAAGTTTCACAGAATATTTCTGTGTAGTTTTTATTTGGAGATATTCCTTTTTCCACTATAGGACCCTTAGCGCTCAGAATGTCAACTTGCAGTTTCTACAGAAAGAGCGTTTCAGAACTGCTCAATTAAAAGTAAGCTTCAACTCTGTTAGTTGAATGCACAGAACAGAAAGAAGTTTCACTGTATGCTTCTGTGTAGTTTTTATTTGAAGATATTCCTTTTTCCACTACAGGCCCCTTAGCGCTCCGAATGTCCCCATGCCGTTTCTACACAAAGAGTTTTTCAGAACTGCTCGATCCAAAGTAAGCTTCAACACTGTTAGTTGAATTGAGAGAACAGAAAGAAGTTTCACAGAATGCTGCTGTGTAGTTTTTATTTGAAGATATTCCTCTTTCCACTCTAGGCCCCTTAGCACTCCGTGTGTCCGCTTGCAGTTTCTACAGAAAGAGGGTTTCAGAACTGCTCAATCAAAAGTAAGCTTCAACTCTGTTAGTTGAATTCACAGAACAGAAAGTAGTTTCACAGAATGCTTCTGTGTAGTTTTTATTTCAAGATATTCCTTTTTCCACTATAGGTTCCTTAGCGCTCCGAATGACCACATGCAGTTTCTACAGAAAGTGTGTTTCAGAACTGCTGAATCAAAAGTAACCTTCAACTCTGTGAGTTGAATGCACAGAACAGAAAGAAGTTTCACAGAATCTTTCTGTGTAGTTTTTATTTGGAGATATTCCTTTTTCCACTATAGGTCCCTTAGCGCACAGAATGTCAACTGCAGTTTCTACAGAAAGAGTGTTTCAGAAGTGCTCAATCAAAAGAAAGCTTCAACGTTGTTAGTTGAATGCACAGAACAGAAAGAAGTTTCACTGAATGCTTCTGTGTAGTTTTTATTTGAAGATATCCCTTTTTCCACTATAGGCCCCTTAGCCTTCAGAATGTCCACTTGCAGTTTCTACAGAAAGAGTGTTTCAGAACTACTCACCCAAAAGTAAGCGTCAACTCTGTTAGTTAAAGGCACAGAACAGAAAGAAGTTTCACAGCATGCTTCTGTGTAGTTTCCATTTGAAAATATTCCTTTTTCCACTATAGGTTCCTTAGCGCTCTGAATGTCCACATGCAGTTTCTACAGAAAGTGTGTTTCAGAACTGCTCAATCAAAAGTAAGCTTCAACTCTGTTAGATGAATGGACAGAACAGAAAGAAGTTTCACAGAATGCTTTTGTGTCGTTTTTACTTGAAGATATTCCTTTTTCCACTGTAGGCCCATTAGCACACCGAATTTCCAGGTGCTGTTTCTACAGAAAGAGTGTTTCAGAACTGCTCAATCAAATGTAAGCTTCAGCTCTGTTAGGAGAATGCACAGAACAGAAAGAAGTTTCACAGAATGCTTCTGTGCAGTTTTACTTTGAAGATATTCCTTTTTCCACTATGGGCCCCTTAGATCTCCGAATATCCACTTGCAGTTTCTACAGAAAGAGTGTTTCAGAACTGCTCAATCAAAAGTAAGCTTCATCTCTGTTAGTTGAATGTACAGAACAGAATGAAGTTTCACTGAATGCTTCTGTGTAGTTTTTATTTGAAGATATTCCTTTTTCCACTATAGGTTCCTTAGCGCTCGAATTCCACTGCAGTTTCTACAGAAAGTGTGTTTCAGAACGCTCAATCAAAAGTAAGCTTCATTTATTATAAAAAAAAAGTTTAATTTTTTTTTTTTTTTTTTTTTTTTTATTTTTTTTTTTAATTTTCAGAACTGCTCAATCAAAAGTAAGCTTCAACTCTGTTAGTTGAATGCACAGAACAGAAAGAAGTTTCACAGAATGCTTCTGTGTAGTTTTTATTTGAAGATATTCCTTTTTCCACTATAGGCCCTTAGCGCTCCGAATGTCCAATTGCAGTTTCTACAAAAGGTGTTTCAGAACTGCTCAATCAAAAGTAAGCTTCAACTCTGTTAGTTGAATGCACAGAACAGAAAGAAGTTTCACAGAATGCTTCTTGTAGTTTTTATTTGAAGATATCCTTTTTCCACTATAGGCCCTTACTGTTCCTTGCAGTTTCTACAGAAAGGTTTCAGAACTGCTCATCAAAAGTAGCTTCACTCTTAGTGAATCACAGAAAGAAGTTTCACAGAATTTTTGTTTTTTTTTATTTTTTTCCATATAGCCTTAGCCAATGCAGTTTCTACAGAAAGGTGTTTCAGAACTGCTCAATCAAAAGTAAGCTTCAACTCTGTAGTTGAATGCACAGAAAGAAAGAAGTTTCACAGAATCTTTCTGTGTAGTTTTTATTTGGAGATATTCCTTTTTCCACTATAGGCCCTTAGCGCTCAGAATGTCAACTTGCAGTTTCTACAGAAAGAGTGTTTCAGAACTGCTCAATCAAAAGTAAGCTTCAACTCTGTTAGTTGAATGCACAGAACAGAAAGAAGTTTCACGAATGCTTCTGTGTAGTTTTTATTTGAAGATATTCCTTTTTCCACTATAGGCCCTTAGCCTCGAATGTCCATGCGTTTCTACAGAAAGAGTGTTTCAGAACTGCTCATCAAAGTAAGCTTCAACCTGTAGTTGAATGAAGAACAGAAAGAAGTTTCACAGAATGCTTCTGTGTAGTTTTTATTTGAAGATATTCCTTTTCCACTTAGGCCCTTAGCCTCGTGTCCCTTGCAGTTTCTACAGAAAGAGGTTTCAGAACTGCTCAATCAAAAGTAAGCTTCAACTCTGTTAGTTGAATCACAGAACAGAAAGAAGTTTCACAGAATGCTTCTGTGTAGTTTTTATTTGAAGATATTCCTTTTTCCACTATAGGTCCTTAGCGCTCCGAATGCCACATGCAGTTTCTACAGAAAGTGTGTTTCAGAACTGCTGAATCAAAAGTAACCTTCAACTCTGTGAGTTGAATGCACAGAACAGAAAGAAGTTTCACAGAATCTTTCTGTGTAGTTTTTATTTGGAGATATTCCTTTTTCCACTATAGGTCCCTTAGCGCACAGAATGTCAACTTGCAGTTTCTACAGAAAGAGTGTTTCAGAAGTGCTCAATCAAAAGAAAGCTTCAACTTGTTAGTTGAATGCACAGAACAGAAAGAAGTTTCACTGAATGCTTCTGTGTAGTTTTTATTTGAAGATATCCCTTTTTCCACTATAGGCCCCTTAGCCTTCAGAATGTCCACTTGCAGTTTCTACAGAAAGAGTGTTTCAGAACTACTCACCCAAAAGTAAGCGTCAACTCTGTTAGTTAAAGGCACAGAACAGAAAGAAGTTTCACAGCATGCTTCTGTGTAGTTTCCATTTGAAAATATTCCTTTTTCCACTATAGGTTCCTTAGCGCTCTGAATGTCCACATGCAGTTTCTACAGAAAGTGTGTTTCAGAACTGCTCAATCAAAAGTAAGCTTCAACTCTGTTAGATGAATGGACAGAACAGAAAGAAGTTTCACAGAATGCTTTTGTGTCGTTTTTACTTGAAGATATTCCTTTTTCCACTGTAGGCCCATTAGCACACCGAATTTCCAGGTGCTGTTTCTACAGAAAGAGTGTTTCAGAACTGCTCAATCAAATGTAAGCTTCAGCTCTGTTAGGAGAATGCACAGAACAGAAAGAAGTTTCACAGAATGCTTCTGTGCAGTTTTACTTTGAAGATATTCCTTTTTCCACTATGGGCCCCTTAGATCTCCGAATATCCACTTGCAGTTTCTACAGAAAGAGTGTTTCAGAACTGCTCAATCAAAAGTAAGCTTCATCTCTGTTAGTTGAATGTACAGAACAGAATGAAGTTTCACTGAATGCTTCTGTGTAGTTTTTATTTGAAGATATTCCTTTTTCCACTATAGGTTCCTTAGCGCTCCGAATATCCACATGCAGTTTCTACAGAAAGTGTGTTTCAGAACGGCTCAATCAAAAGTAAGCTTCAACTCTGTGAGTTGAATGCACAGAAAAGAAAGAAGTTTCACAGAATCTTTCTGTGTAGTTTTTATTTGGAGATATTCCTTTTTCCATTATAGGACCCTTAGCGCTCAGAATGTCAACTTGCAGTTTCTACAGAAAGGGTATTTCAGAACTGCTCAATCAAAAGTAAGCTTCAACTCTGTTAGTTGAATGCACAGAACAGAAAGAAGTTTCACAGAATGCTTCTGTGTAGTTTTTATTTGAAGATATCCCTTTTTCCAAAATAGGCCCCTTAGCGTTCAGAATTTCCACTTGCAGTATGTACAGAAAGAGTGTTTCAGAACTGCTCAGTCAAAAGTAAGCTTCATCTCCGTTAGTTGAATGCACAGAAGAGAAAGAAGTTTCACAGAATGCTTCTGTGTAGTTTTTAATTGAAGATATTCCTTTTTCAAATATAGGCCCCTTAGCGCTCCAAATGTCCACACGCAGTTTCTACAGAAATAGTGTTTCAGAACTGCTCAATCAAAAGTAAACTTCAACTCGGTTAGTTGAATGCACAGAACAGAAAGAAGCTTCACAGAATGCTTCTGTGTAGTCTTTATTTGGTGATATCCCTTTTTCCACTACAGGCCCCTTAGCGCTCCGAATGTCCAATTGCAGTTTCTACAAAAAGTGTGTTTCAGAACTGCTCAATCAAAAGTAAGCTTCAACTCTGTTAGTTGAATGCACAGAACAGAAAGAAGTTTCACAGAATGCTTCTCTGTAGTTTTTATTTGAAGATATCCCTTTTTCCACTATAGGCCCATTACCGTTGAGAATGTCCAATTGCAGTTTCTACAGAAAGAGTGCTTCAGAACTGCTCAATCAAAAGTAAGCTTCAACTCTTTTAGTTGAATGCACAGAAGAGAAAGAAGTTTCACAGAATGTTTTTGTGTCGTTTTTACTTGAAGATATTCCTTTTTCCACTATAGGCCCCTTAGCACACCGAATGTTCAGTTGCTGTTTCTACAGAAAGAGTGTTTCAGAACTGCTCAATCAAAAGTAAGCTTCAACTCTGTGAGTTGCATGCACAGAAGAGAAAGAAGTTTCACAGAATATTTCTGTGTAGTTTTTATTTGGAGATATTCCTTTTTCCACTATAGGACCCTTAGCGCTCAGAATGTCAACTTGCAGTTTCTACAGAAAGAGCGTTTCAGAACTGCTCAATTAAAAGTAAGCTTCAACTCTGTTAGTTGAATGCACAGAACAGAAAGAAGTTTCACTGTATGCTTCTGTGTAGTTTTTATTTGAAGATATTCCTTTTTCCACTACAGGCCCCTTAGCGCTCCGAATGTCCCCATGCCGTTTCTACACAAAGAGTTTTTCAGAACTGCTCGATCCAAAGTAAGCTTCAACACTGTTAGTTGAATTGAGAGAACAGAAAGAAGTTTCACAGAATGCTGCTGTGTAGTTTTTATTTGAAGATATTCCTCTTTCCACTCTAGGCCCCTTAGCACTCCGTGTGTCCGCTTGCAGTTTCTACAGAAAGAGGGTTTCAGAACTGCTCAATCAAAAGTAAGCTTCAACTCTGTTAGTTGAATTCACAGAACAGAAAGTAGTTTCACAGAATGCTTCTGTGTAGTTTTTATTTCAAGATATTCCTTTTTCCACTATAGGTTCCTTAGCGCTCCGAATGACCACATGCAGTTTCTACAGAAAGTGTGTTTCAGAACTGCTGAATCAAAAGTAACCTTCAACTCTGTGAGTTGAATGCACAGAACAGAAAGAAGTTTCACAGAATCTTTCTGTGTAGTTTTTATTTGGAGATATTCCTTTTTCCACTATAGGTCCCTTAGCGCACAGAATGTCAACTTGCAGTTTCTACAGAAAGAGTGTTTCAGAAGTGCTCAATCAAAAGAAAGCTTCAACGTTGTTAGTTGAATGCACAGAACAGAAAGAAGTTTCACTGAATGCTTCTGTGTAGTTTTTATTTGAAGATATCCCTTTTTCCACTATAGGCCCCTTAGCCTTCAGAATGTCCACTTGCAGTTTCTACAGAAAGAGTGTTTCAGAACTACTCACCCAAAAGTAAGCGTCAACTCTGTTAGTTAAAGGCACAGAACAGAAAGAAGTTTCACAGCATGCTTCTGTGTAGTTTCCATTTGAAAATATTCCTTTTTCCACTATAGGTTCCTTAGCGCTCTGAATGTCCACATGCAGTTTCTACAGAAAGTGTGTTTCAGAACTGCTCAATCAAAAGTAAGCTTCAACTCTGTTAGATGAATGGACAGAACAGAAAGAAGTTTCACAGAATGCTTTTGTGTCGTTTTTACTTGAAGATATTCCTTTTTCCACTGTAGGCCCATTAGCACACCGAATTTCCAGGTGCTGTTTCTACAGAAAGAGTGTTTCAGAACTGCTCAATCAAATGTAAGCTTCAGCTCTGTTAGGAGAATGCACAGAACAGAAAGAAGTTTCACAGAATGCTTCTGTGCAGTTTTACTTTGAAGATATTCCTTTTTCCACTATGGGCCCCTTAGATCTCCGAATATCCACTTGCAGTTTCTACAGAAAGAGTGTTTCAGAACTGCTCAATCAAAAGTAAGCTTCATCTCTGTTAGTTGAATGTACAGAACAGAATGAAGTTTCACTGAATGCTTCTGTGTAGTTTTTATTTGAAGATATTCCTTTTTCCACTATAGGTTCCTTAGCGCTCCGAATATCCACATGCAGTTTCTACAGAAAGTGTGTTTCAGAACGGCTCAATCAAAAGTAAGCTTCAACTCTGTGAGTTGAATGCACAGAAAAGAAAGAAGTTTCACAGAATCTTTCTGTGTAGTTTTTATTTGGAGATATTCCTTTTTCCATTATAGGACCCTTAGCGCTCAGAATGTCAACTTGCAGTTTCTACAGAAAGGGTATTTCAGAACTGCTCAATCAAAAGTAAGCTTCAACTCTGTTAGTTGAATGCACAGAACAGAAAGAAGTTTCACAGAATGCTTCTGTGTAGTTTTTATTTGAAGATATCCCTTTTTCCAAAATAGGCCCCTTAGCGTTCAGAATTTCCACTTGCAGTATGTACAGAAAGAGTGTTTCAGAACTGCTCAGTCAAAAGTAAGCTTCATCTCCGTTAGTTGAATGCACAGAAGAGAAAGAAGTTTCACAGAATGCTTCTGTGTAGTTTTTAATTGAAGATATTCCTTTTTCAAATATAGGCCCCTTAGCGCTCCAAATGTCCACACGCAGTTTCTACAGAAATAGTGTTTCAGAACTGCTCAATCAAAAGTAAACTTCAACTCGGTTAGTTGAATGCACAGAACAGAAAGAAGCTTCACAGAATGCTTCTGTGTAGTCTTTATTTGGTGATATCCCTTTTTCCACTACAGGCCCCTTAGCGCTCCGAATGTCCAATTGCAGTTTCTACAAAAAGTGTGTTTCAGAACTGCTCAATCAAAAGTAAGCTTCAACTCTGTTAGTTGAATGCACAGAACAGAAAGAAGTTTCACAGAATGCTTCTCTGTAGTTTTTATTTGAAGATATCCCTTTTTCCACTATAGGCCCATTACCGTTGAGAATGTCCAATTGCAGTTTCTACAGAAAGAGTGCTTCAGAACTGCTCAATCAAAAGTAAGCTTCAACTCTTTTAGTTGAATGCACAGAAGAGAAAGAAGTTTCACAGAATGTTTTTGTGTCGTTTTTACTTGAAGATATTCCTTTTTCCACTATAGGCCCCTTAGCACACCGAATGTTCAGTTGCTGTTTCTACAGAAAGAGTGTTTCAGAACTGCTCAATCAAAAGTAAGCTTCAACTCTGTGAGTTGCATGCACAGAAGAGAAAGAAGTTTCACAGAATATTTCTGTGTAGTTTTTATTTGGAGATATTCCTTTTTCCACTATAGGACCCTTAGCGCTCAGAATGTCAACTTGCAGTTTCTACAGAAAGAGCGTTTCAGAACTGCTCAATTAAAAGTAAGCTTCAACTCTGTTAGTTGAATGCACAGAACAGAAAGAAGTTTCACTGTATGCTTCTGTGTAGTTTTTATTTGAAGATATTCCTTTTTCCACTACAGGCCCCTTAGCGCTCCGAATGTCCCCATGCCGTTTCTACACAAAGAGTTTTTCAGAACTGCTCGATCCAAAGTAAGCTTCAACACTGTTAGTTGAATTGAGAGAACAGAAAGAAGTTTCACAGAATGCTGCTGTGTAGTTTTTATTTGAAGATATTCCTCTTTCCACTCTAGGCCCCTTAGCACTCCGTGTGTCCGCTTGCAGTTTCTACAGAAAGAGGGTTTCAGAACTGCTCAATCAAAAGTAAGCTTCAACTCTGTTAGTTGAATTCACAGAACAGAAAGTAGTTTCACAGAATGCTTCTGTGTAGTTTTTATTTGAAGATATTCCTTTTTCCACTATAGGTTCCTTAGCGCTCCGAATGACCACATGCAGTTTCTACAGAAAGTGTGTTTCAGAACTGCTGAATCAAAAGTAACCTTCAACTCTGTGAGTTGAATGCACAGAACAGAAAGAAGTTTCACAGAATCTTTCTGTGTAGTTTTTATTTGGAGATATTCCTTTTTCCACTATAGGTCCCTTAGCGCACAGAATGTCAACTTGCAGTTTCTACAGAAAGAGTGTTTCAGAAGTGCTCAATCAAAAGAAAGCTTCAACGTTGTTAGTTGAATGCACAGAACAGAAAGAAGTTTCACTGAATGCTTCTGTGTAGTTTTTATTTGAAGATATCCCTTTTTCCACTATAGGCCCCTTAGCCTTCAGAATGTCCACTTGCAGTTTCTACAGAAAGAGTGTTTCAGAACTACTCACCCAAAAGTAAGCGTCAACTCTGTTAGTTAAAGGCACAGAACAGAAAGAAGTTTCACAGCATGCTTCTGTGTAGTTTCCATTTGAAAATATTCCTTTTTCCACTATAGGTTCCTTAGCGCTCTGAATGTCCACATGCAGTTTCTACAGAAAGTGTGTTTCAGAACTGCTCAATCAAAAGTAAGCTTCAACTCTGTTAGATGAATGGACAGAACAGAAAGAAGTTTCACAGAATGCTTTTGTGTCGTTTTTACTTGAAGATATTCCTTTTTCCACTGTAGGCCCATTAGCACACCGAATTTCCAGGTGCTGTTTCTACAGAAAGAGTGTTTCAGAACTGCTCAATCAAATGTAAGCTTCAGCTCTGTTAGGAGAATGCACAGAACAGAAAGAAGTTTCACAGAATGCTTCTGTGCAGTTTTACTTTGAAGATATTCCTTTTTCCACTATGGGCCCCTTAGATCTCCGAATATCCACTTGCAGTTTCTACAGAAAGAGTGTTTCAGAACTGCTCAATCAAAAGTAAGCTTCATCTCTGTTAGTTGAATGTACAGAACAGAATGAAGTTTCACTGAATGCTTCTGTGTAGTTTTTATTTGAAGATATTCCTTTTTCCACTATAGGTTCCTTAGCGCTCCGAATATCCACATGCAGTTTCTACAGAAAGTGTGTTTCAGAACGGCTCAATCAAAAGTAAGCTTCAACTCTGTGAGTTGAATGCACAGAAAAGAAAGAAGTTTCACAGAATCTTTCTGTGTAGTTTTTATTTGGAGATATTCCTTTTTCCATTATAGGACCCTTAGCGCTCAGAATGTCAACTTGCAGTTTCTACAGAAAGGGTATTTCAGAACTGCTCAATCAAAAGTAAGCTTCAACTCTGTTAGTTGAATGCACAGAACAGAAAGAAGTTTCACAGAATGCTTCTGTGTAGTTTTTATTTGAAGATATCCCTTTTTCCAAAATAGGCCCCTTAGCGTTCAGAATTTCCACTTGCAGTATGTACAGAAAGAGTGTTTCAGAACTGCTCAGTCAAAAGTAAGCTTCATCTCCGTTAGTTGAATGCACAGAAGAGAAAGAAGTTTCACAGAATGCTTCTGTGTAGTTTTTAATTGAAGATATTCCTTTTTCAAATATAGGCCCCTTAGCGCTCCAAATGTCCACACGCAGTTTCTACAGAAATAGTGTTTCAGAACTGCTCAATCAAAAGTAAACTTCAACTCGGTTAGTTGAATGCACAGAACAGAAAGAAGCTTCACAGAATGCTTCTGTGTAGTCTTTATTTGGTGATATCCCTTTTTCCACTACAGGCCCCTTAGCGCTCCGAATGTCCAATTGCAGTTTCTACAAAAAGTGTGTTTCAGAACTGCTCAATCAAAAGTAAGCTTCAACTCTGTTAGTTGAATTCACAGAACAGAAAGAAGTTTCACAGAATGCTTCTCTGTAGTTTTTATTTGAAGATATCCCTTTTTCCACTATAGGCCCATTACCGTTGAGAATGTCCAATTGCAGTTTCTACAGAAAGAGTGCTTCAGAACTGCTCAATCAAAAGTAAGCTTCAACTCTTTTAGTTGAATGCACAGAAGAGAAAGAAGTTTCACAGAATGTTTTTGTGTCGTTTTTACTTGAAGATATTCCTTTTTCCACTATAGGCCCCTTAGCACACCGAATGTTCAGTTGCTGTTTCTACAGAAAGAGTGTTTCAGAACTGCTCAATCAAAAGTAAGCTTCAACTCTGTTAGTTGAATGCACAGAACAGAAAGAAGTTTCACAGAATGCTTCTGTGTAGTTTTTATTTGAAGATATTCCTTTTTCCACTATAGGACCCTTAGCGCTCCGAATATCCACTTGCAGTTTCTACAGAAAGAGTGTTTCAGAACTGCTCAATCAAAAGTAAGCTTCATCTGTTAGTTGAATGCACAGAACAGAAAGAAGTTTCACTGATGCTTCTGTGTAGTTTTTTATTTGAAGATATTCTTTTTCCACTATAGGTTCCTTAGCGCTCCGATATCCAATGCAGTTTCTACAGAAAGTGTGTTTCAGAACGCTCAATCAAAAGTAAGCTTCAACTCTGTGAGTTGAATGCACAGAAGAAAGAAGTTTCACAGAATCTTTCTGTGTA
>NW_022096784.1:0-87159 GCF_006542625.1 Nomascus leucogenys
TGTGCAGTGAACGAATGATAAATATAGCATTGTGGCTGCGAAAATAAGCAAACCTGAATTCAAATCCAGGTGACATCCCTTATGAACTCTGGGGGTCTACGCAACTTAGGCTCTCTGAGCCTCAGTTTTCTTCATCTGTGCAATGGGACTGATAATAGTACTCACACCTTAGGGGTATGTGACAATTACCTATATTAAGCCTGGGCACAAAGTAGAAACTCAATCAGTGTTAGCCATTATCACTTCTTCAGGTGAAGGAAGCTGGTTCTTGCCATACTCAGCACTTCCTCCCTACAGATAAATCCTAGCTTAAGAGAGCTACGTTGGAACCAGGGCACTTCTTGTTTTACAATAGCGAGCGGTTTATGAAAAACACTGCTCCTGGTTTAATGCTTCATCATCTAAGAACTGGAATCAGGAGAGGTTTCCCTTCCTTAAAGAAGGAAAACTAGGACAAAGAAGAAGAGAGTTAACCAGGGATGGCCCTTTCTGTGAGTTTCCCCACCTCCCACAGCATCATTCTTCTAATCAGTAAGTGTTTGCCCTTGGGGAATTAAAACTCTCTCGCGCCCATCGTGTGCCTGCTCACAATATGCAGAAGGAATGAGATCACAGTGGGACTATTTGGATTACCGGGGCTAGAGCCTCACAACCTCAACATGCAAATTAGACAACCCAAGGGAGACTGTCAGAGCCTGGGCAGCACAGAGCGGGGATGGCCTGACTGCTGCTTCCCACCACAGGGTTCTTAGCTCTTCTCTAAAACCCCTCCCTGCACTCAGACAACTCCTTCAGTGATGGAGGAACTTTCTCAGCCCACCACTCAGGTACAGGGGACTCGCTTGAGTGCCCAGTCATTCAAATAGAAACATACTGTGTTCCAATCGCTTATGGTAAAGGAAAACCCAACTTTCTCCTGGCTTAAGAGATATCAGAACAAGTCTAGAGAAAAAGTGGACTAAGGATCACAGGCATGAAAGTAAAAACACGATGCTTTCCCATTCTAGAAGCTTCCTGACAGGATCATTCTGTCTGATCTCACCTTTGCCTGAAAATTACTGTGTTGGAGGTCTGGGAGGCTAAAACAATCCATCCCTTCCCTGCTCAGTACGTGTGCTCCCCACTTTACCCCCACCCCAATACATGAGTTTAGATAAGGCCTCTGGCTGTGTGCACCAGGACCCTTCCAGCACACATGGCATCCCGACTGAAGGCTCTCCCCTAACCAGGTACAAGCCTGGGAGTAACCAGAGCTCCAGGTTTCTCTTCATCTAAGTTGCTCAGCTCATCTTTTATCCTTTTCAAGTGCTAATCAGGTGAGAAGGGAAGGAAAAGAATACCAGACTCTAGGAGAGCTCTTTGAAATTCGCTTCCAGTAAAGGTGTGGAGAAAGGTTTGGATACTGATTAGCCTCTGGGGACACCCCTACTTCTCCAGTGCACTGGAAGAAAGCTGGGGTGTCTGTGCACACTCTATGTAGCAAGAGAACTAATGCTGATGGGGACAGACAGGGGTTCTATAAGGGTGATGGTGGTCAGTAGCCACTTTCTCTAGACCAGTTAGTCTTTCCTCATTTGATCCCCCTGACAGACTCTCTCCTTGACCAAAACTTTAGTCAGGCTCCTCTGAATCCTCTTCTCTAACCCGGCCTCTCCCTGGGCTTCCGTGTCCATCCTGGCAGAATACAGCTTAGGAAGAATCCTGCTAAGTCAGTTTAGTGAGAATCCCCACCTTCAATATCGGATCAAATTCTCACCCACCACCTCCGATAGTCTAAGTCCTTGGCCTGACTTCAGCAAGAATCCCCCTACCTTGATGTCTCCTCTTAGTAATTTTCCATCCTCTGACCCCCTCCCACCTGCTCCTTGGCCAATGCCACTCGTTCTTCTTGTATTTGGAGTTGAGCCCCATCTCTCCCCACTATTGGGATGCCTACTTGCAACGGTCCTGAATAAGGTCTTCCTTACCATGTTAATATTTTTTCGTTAACACTCCTTGTGCTTGGAAAGCGAGGCCCCTTCTGCCCAAGACTGGCTCAAGTGCTGTGTGTGAAACCCGCCCAAGTGTTCTCTCACTGCCAGAACTGACTCCTGCAGCACCTCTAAAGTTCTGAGACTCCAGCATCCCACCCCTAAAAACTTTCAACTGCTTTCCGGCTTTCATAGCTCAGGGGATCCCAGGAGCCTCAGAAAGAATGCCTGCTCTAACAAATACTGTCCTCTACTCTACTGGCCCAGTCCCCCTCTGCACAGCTCCACGGGCCCCAGCCAACGGTGACCAAAGTGGACAGGGGCCACAAGCAAGGAAACCACCACTTTTGAAAGATAAGCACATCAAAAGGAAATGGTAGCTTCAGAATCAGCTCTAACTAATGCTCATTTCATACTTACTATGTGCCAGGCACCATGCCCCATGCTCAACCTGTTATCTCCTTTAATCCTCGTAACACCCTATGAAGGAGGTATTACCCCAATTACACTGAGGCAGCTTGAGGAGGCTAAGTGGCTTGTCCAAGAGCACCCAGCCAAGTCAGTGTCAGAGCTGTGTCTAAACCCATTCATCAAACCCCAAGCCCAATGAGACTTCCATACTTTGCTGTATATGTGTGGTGTGCGTTCCCACCTAGCTCAGGGCTTCCAAATCCTAGTTGTCCCTAGGGTCCAGCTCAGAGACCATCTCTTCCATGAAGCATTTATTTCATTTTATATTTTATTTTATTTTATTTATTTTATTTTATTTTTGAGATGGAGTTTCACTTTTGTTGCCCAGGCTGGAGTGCAATGGCGAGATCTCGACTCACTGCAACCTCCATCTCCCAGGTTCAAGCGACTCGCCTGCCTCAGCCTCCTGAGTAGCTGGGATTACAGGCACGTGCCACCACGCCCAGCTAATTTTTTGTATTTTTAGTAGAGATGGGGGTTTTACCATGTTGGCCAGGCTGGTCTTGAACTCCTGACCTCAGGTGATCCACCTGCCTTGGCCTCCCAAAGTGTTGGGATACAGGCGTGAGCCACCGTGCTCGGCCAACCATGAAGCTCTTAAATCCACAGTCAGAGGCAATCTTTTCGCCTCTGAATTCCCACAGCACTCTCCTTACTCCACTTTCAAGACATTTATCACATCCTATCTCAATTTCTTCTTGGTGTATACATTATGCTCCATTGCATACTGTGAGCATCTCTGCAGAAGAAGCCCCATGACTCTTTGCGTGTCCCCAGAGTGCCTCACCAAGCTCTGTGCTATACATTCAGTAACTTCTTAGGAATGAATGAATGAATGAATGAATGAATGGCATTCAGTGTATACAGAGAGTCATAAGATTACTTCAGTATAACTGTAACAATATCCATCTTTATTAGGAGAAATCATTATGAGAATATTATGTCGATTTTTTTCTTATCGTGAATGCTGATTTTTAAAAAAAAGAAATGTAGGGGTGTGCCTTAGAAAACCTTCCTCTTGGGAAACAAAGCCAACTAGTGATTCCAGCAGGTCCTACAGATTCTCTGTGTAAGAAGCCAGGGAAAGGATTCCCTTCCTCTCTTGTGATTGAACCCAAATCCTGCATCTTTTCATGGCCCCTGCGGCCCCAGGATCAGCCATATGCCTGATGCCCGATGTGCTGTCATATTGGGCATCTCTCTCTGTCTCTCAACAAAGAAGTTTCCAAAATATCTGGGAAGCCTACCTTTCCAAATTCTGGGTATGAGTCAGTCTTCTTAGCATGTTACGCCTATGGGAATATTACCCTCTGGATACATACAACTCCATTCTAATGGACAAACATTTTTGAAAGTCTACTATCCACTAACTTTTTTCAATTCTTCCCTCTTAAAAACAAAAAACAACTCCCAGTCCATCTCTTCCTTGTGTCAACGCCCAAAGCACTGTATTGTTACTGCTTAAAGTATTAGTTAATGTGACCCTGCTCTGCAACATAGCAACTGACATTTAGCTCATTACTAGGGGGCATGGTATACCTCATCCATCGCCTTGTATCCCAGAGCTTAGGACAGAGCCAGGTGTGTGGCTGATGCCCAATGTGCTGTCATACTTAGTATTTCGAAACTGAATCCTGGGGCTGCAGGGGGCCATGAAAAGACACAGGATTTGGGTTCAATCACAGCTAGATTTGAATCCTGGTCATACCATGTACTAGTTTTTTCACCCTGGGAAAGTCACTTGACTTTGTAAGCCTCCATTTCTTCACCTGTAAAATAGGTATATTAATGCCAGATTGATTCAAGTATTATCAAAAACATGTGTGGGAAGCACTTAACACAGTGCCTGGCACATAGCAAGTCCCCCAGAAATGGTAAAATGAACTGAAGTAAGATTATAAAATCCCAAATTCTAAATCCACCTTCCTTATTGGGTGATTCTGGATAAGGCTTTTGATCTCCCTGAGACAGTTTACTCATGAGTACAAGAACTTTGTGAAGACCAAAATAAACAGCCGCAAATATAAGGCACCTAACAAAGTGCCTCTCCCGTTGCAAACATTTACTCTAAATGTTAGCCCCTTCCTCCCGTTTCTCTTTCCTAGCAAGTCACCTGGCAGCCTTTACAAAGAAAGAGGGAATCAATTGCACAACACTGGCCCTATTTCTCCCTTTACTCTTGTGAGATTCCAGGAGCGAGGAGAGAAATCGATGTTACATCAATGAGTCATCATTTATAGCCCAGTTCCTGAGCTGCCTCATGAAGCAGTGAACTCCTTGACACTGAGACAGTCAAGGAGAATAAAACCTCCAGATGAGATGGGCTGTGGGTAGTGAGGAATAACATTAATATGCATCAATGTAGGGGAGAACTGAGTCATCGCTAAGACACCTCCCTACTCTGTGATTCAGTTGTGAGTCGCGACAGAACACAGACCATGTGACTTGGGGAAACACTGAGCAGTGCTTCCTTTATTTCTGTAGCTGCAAATAGGGACATATAACTACCCTGGTTGCATATGCTCAGACTGAAGCCGTGGCTGAAAGACACTTTATGGCTGGCATTGGCTATCAGGATCCTCATATTACTTAGCAGAACATAGGGCTGTGCTTTACCCCTGGCTGAAGAATACATGCATTTTGAGATAATGTCACCTCAAAACAGTTTTGGAAATAGGCCAGGCTCCAATCAATAAATAGTTGAAATTGTACAGGGAAAATTGTCTTGAAAAGCTGTCAGACTCTATACAAAGTTTCATTGTTATACTTCACATTTTAAAAAATTATTATACTATTTCAAATACAGATTTTGAACTATTTTACACCCACAAAAGTTTCTAACATTGGTGGAAGCAAACTGATCGAGCCATCCTAACAGCTTTTCCAACTGGCTTGTTTTAGGTATAACCATGGAAAAAGGCTGTGTCTATACTGAGTTCCGGGAAGAATGTTGAAGTCAGAGTCAGCAGAAGTCAGGGGGGGCGCTGACCCTCTGGCTCTGCCCTCTCTAATCAGCCTTCCCCAACCCATTTAGAATTGGAATCTGAAGAATTCCCTTTCTGTCCCAGGTTCAACAGATTTTGGTCCTGTCTACAAGCATTTTCATTTTCTTGCCCCGAGAGCCTGTGTTTGGGCTTTTCTGGAGACTCAGCTCCCCCATCAATTGTCCAAAATGCCTAACTTCAGCTCCCAACTCTGCAGGTAAATAAATCACCCACCCTCGCTCTTTCTTCCTGGGCCACCCCGATGGAAAGAAGCCCACTGGGGCTGGAACACCTACCTCCCAGCACCTCGCAGTCGCTGTCCATGCTGTCATGCACACCTGCAAAGATGTTGGCCAGAGTGGACTTGCCCACCCCCTGCTCCCCTATGAGCACCACTCGGTAGTAGGTGTTCCCTGACTCGGAGGAGATGACTGAGTCTGTGGAGTCAGAGGACCAGCTTCGGCGGCAGTGGTCCTCAGGGTAGCAGAATGGCGGTTGCGGTGGCTGTACTGGTGGGGCGCTTTCTGGACCATCAGATGCCTGCCATCGGCTGGGATGCTCCAGCGCTGCTGCTGCGGCTGCATGCCCACAGTGCCCTGGCGCATGGTGACATTATTCAGAGTCATGGCTGGGTCCTGGGGAGCAAAGCAGCCAAGATGGCAGCATTAGTAAGCATGAGTGAGAGCTCCACTCAAATACATGGTCAGTCATCAGCAATATTTTATTAGATGAGATGAGAAGCAAGTATCCCTAACATAAAGAACACCAATTAAACAGTCCCCAGACCCCAACAAGACAGGCTTTCAACTGGACACACACACATACACACATACTGCCCACACTGTCAGTAACCAGCTCCTCAGGCAGACTGTCATTTGCATGGAAATAAAAAATACTGTTAACATTACCCACTGCCCATGGGCTTCCCCCTTCCTCAAAGCAGACTTGGATGAAAGAAGAGCTGCACTCAGAGCTGGCACAGAGGCAGCTGGAAAGAACCAGCAGCCTCCAGAGATGGCTTGAAAAGCAACAAGTTAATGTTGCTGGGGACCAGCTGGTCAGGTTAGCTGCTCTTGTCTAAACTTGGCTCTTAATTGCACCAGTGTCCAGCAGGTTTTGTGCCTCAGTGGGAAACACGTGGCAATGACATCACCCTCCCCTCCCCTGCCCACCGCAACCCTGGCTGGACTGGGCAGGCACTTATTGGAACTTCCATGTTTAGTAAAGTTGCTTTGATGCTCTCCAGCTGCCTGGAGAGCATCCACCTGCCATTATTGGGGGTAGGGGGGAAATTTTCTGTTTAAAGTTTATGCCTCAGCTGTGCCCTCTTACCCACAGATACCACTTTTAAAACATCCCGGCTCCAAACCTATACACCCTGGCAGAGAAATGACGTGCTCATGTTCAGACCTATGAAATTTGCAGAGAAAGTGCCTCATTCTTAACAAACCACGTCCACTCTCAAGAGTTCTTTAATTCAACTCAGATTCCTTTTTTGAGACAGGGTCTTGCTCTGTCACCCAGGCTGGAGTGCAGTGGCACGATCATAGCTCACTGTAGCTAGCCTCCAACTCCCAGGCTCAAGTGATCCTCCACTTCAGCCTCCCAAGTAGCTGGGACTACAGACCTGCACTACCACGTCCACTAGCTTTTTTTTATTTTTATTTTTATTTTTTGGTAGAGACGGTGGTCTCACTATGTTGCCCAGGCTGGTCTCGAACTCCTGGGGTCAAGTGATCCTCCTGCCTCAGCTTCCCAAAGTGCTGAAATCTCAGGCCTGAGCCACCATTTTCAGACCCCTTTCCTGAAGCAGATCGGAAGGCTGAAGACTCCCCTAAATGATACTCAACAACTTCTCTACAACTTTCCCTTTGCAGACTACCTCCCCTAGCCGGGAGCTCTGTTTTTTCCGGCTACTGGCGACAAAGTATAAGTACTTACATTGCAATCAGCAAGATGCACAAACACTCCTCTCCCACCCTCACCCCCACACTCCGTACCCCAACATCTCGCCACTAACCAGGACGACCAGCCGGTTTTTTAGTCTCAAAAGCAGCACCTCAGTTGGTAGACTTACATTCAAACAACAAATACATAAAGCATCATTAAGGGCTGCCCTCTCTGACCACTCGATCTGTAGGAGGAGGAGACCCTTCTACCGAATTGAACTAAGGAACCTGCTGATGAGAAGCGACATCCTTTGCACTTGAAGCTCTGACCCCTACCAGAAAATCCCAGTGCTGAGCGCACGTTCCAGGGGTTCTTTTCTCAACTTCGAAAGTTCTGCGGGCTGGGAAACTCCCACTCTCCCTTCTCCGTCCCGGGCCGCCCCCCTTACTTGGCTCGGCCGGATCGGCGTCGGGGCGTCAGCGTATCGCGTGGGTCCGCGCTGGGATACCCGGGCCAACGAGCGGGGAGTGCCGCGCCGTGCCCGTCTTCCGTGCCCACCGCCTGCAGCCGCCGCGGCCGGGCGGTTTATAACCAGCCCAGCCGACCCGCCGCGGGGCTTTTCCGTGACGTCAGCGCCCCCACCGGGAGGGGGCGGCTCTGCAGCAAACTCGGAGTTGCAGCCACTTGGCTAAATCAGTTACTCACAGTCATGTGACCCCTTCTCTCCATTTAAAAAATAATGACAGTTCAATCCTGGGCCTCCTTTATTTTGTTTTATTTTCTTTTTACCAGATGAACACAGGAAAATGGAAAAATACACTAAGTGACACTTAATCGTCCTTGCCAGCAAAGCACTTGCGAGCTGTTGGGATAAAGGATGGAGGGAGAGGCAGGTTTGAGTTGAGAGTTCAGTTTTGCCAAGAAAACAGGGATCAACCTGGAATGCGCAGAGACTTTAGCCTCCAGGATGAGACTGCAGCCACCTTGAATGGCCAAGGCTTGTTTTAACCACATCTTCTGCAAGGAAGACAGCCTTGTCACCTTCTCTCTGGATAGGGGGAAGCAGATGGAGCCCCACAAGGCTTTGTTTCCCTTCTCTGGCAAGGACCCAGAGAGAAGGGGCCAGAAAGAGGTGAGGAAAGAGGACAAGACCTTGAAAAGGGCAGTTTGGGAAAACAATTTAATTGAGGATCCAAGCAGATTGTGCTAAATATTGCTGGCCCTCCTGCTCTGGGCCAGAATGCTGAGGCTCCTCAATCAGGGAATTTAATCAGCATCCCAATCAGCAGCATCTCTGTACCAGGCTCCCTGGCAAGGCTACACCTTGGGCATGAGCCAATACAGCCTGGCCATGGGGAGGAGCACTAAGCCCAAGTCCCCTGTAAGAGACTCCTGTGAACAAACGGCACAGGATAATAACTACTACTACCATTTACTAAGTACCTCTAAGGACCTCTGCTTAGTAGGTACTGTTAGGCCTCCTGGGACCTTAATCCTTACTACACTTCTGCAAGGTGGCTCTATTGCTACCCTCATTGTATGGAGGAGGAAGATAACATAGGGCCAGAGAACTTGCCCAAGGTCACACCGCTGGTATAAGTGGCAGGGTCAGGACTCAAAGCCTGGTTTTCCTGAGTCTCTGCACTGCACCACCAAGTGAAGGATTTCAATGACCTCTTTCTGGGGACATGGGTATTTCCCAGACACTGTGTTTAGATATGATGCTGGCCTCTCCAACATATCCGCTTTTTCAGCCAGCTTCATCTCTGGGTTGGCTGATGGCTCCGGGAAGCAGCCAAAGGCACCAGCATCTATTGAAGCAGCTGGACTCTGCTGTGATTAGAGTCGATTCACAGTTATCCTGCAGGCATTTATCTGCTTTGAGAATTAGCTACATGACCAGCTGCTGAGACCTGCCAGGTCCCAAGCTAGCAAAGGTGGAATCCACAGAGTAATGAAAACTTAGAATTCCTTTAGTCTCAGGTGTTGTGGCCCCAATCTCCTACTTATCTTATACATAAGAAACCTGAGACCCAGAGAGGAGATGACCACTTAGGACATGACAAAGCTGGAACTACAACCTGGAGATCATAATTCTCTGGATGCCCTTTGCTTCTGTCAAGTTTTTCTTCTGGGTTTAGCTGACAGGAAGTGGCTACAGATGTGGGGGAAGGAAAAGGGGAGGAGATGGGGGGAGGGGGCGATCATCTCCAAGAATATATCACTGACTCCATTCTAAAACACATGTAATTGATGAATAATCCGTGTTTCAAAATGATCCATGCTTTTTCCATACTGACACTCCTACTCTGTCAACTGGTCTCAACAGAAACATCATAGGAGTAAAAACTAAGAAGAAATCAGTTTATAAGCATATGATATAGTTCCTCAGTTCTACTTTTGCCCATTGATAAGAATCTAATACTTCACATTTATAAGAACCTAATTCTGGCCAGGCGCGGTGACTCACGCCTATAATCCTAGCACTTTGGGAGGCTGAGGCGGGTGGATCACGAGGTCAGAGTTTGAGACCAACCTGGCCAACGTAGTGAAACCCTGTCTCTACTAAAAATACAAAAAAATTGCCGGGCGTGGTGGTGGACGCCTTTAATCCCAGCTATTCAGGAGGCTGAGGCAGGAGAATTGCTTGAACCTGGGAGGCAGAGGTTGCACTGAGCCGAGATCGTGCCATTGCACTCCAGCCTGGGTGACACAGCAAGACTCCATCTCAAAAAACAAACTAACTAACTAACTAACTAATTCTATACATAGGCAATATCTACTATGAACTCTTTGTCATTGGTATATGTGAAACATACAAAAGAAAATGAACTCCAGGGACTGGGGAATGGGAAGGGGGCACACAGCAATGTTGTGTTTGGATAATAGAACAATTTTTAAATTTTTAAAATTGTCTGTCTCACAAGAAGCCACGTGAACACAAACAAGAACGCTACTTAAGAAGAGTCTTGACTAAATGACAGTTAAGTTCGAGTAATTATTTAGAGAAAAATCATAGTTATACTTCCCAAAAAGCACATCTGAGCGCCAAATCTCATCTAGCCAAGTCCCAGATCCCTCGACCAGGATTCCAGCTCACTGGGATCATCTTGAGGGTGTGGAGCTGGAGAGAAAAGGTAGAATCAGGGCATTTGGGTAAGTGGCAAGTTTTGAAGAGGAAAAACTGGCAGAATGTTGTTTCTTGTTCTATGAATTATTCTCTCCATATTCTTTCTGCCAGCATTTGAAGGCTTCCTCAGTTTCTAGCTACGATGAGTAGCTCAAGAGTATAGCAGAGAGGCAGAATTCAAAGCAACAAAAATAACTCACGTTTACCGACCAAAATACATGCCTATCTCAGCTAATCCGCATCACCCCTGCAGTTACCCATATTCTATGGGGAAAGGTGCTGAGGAATGAGGTTAAATAACCAGCCCAGGGTCACAGGGTGGTTAGGTGGCAGATCTGCACTCTCTGGGGCCACAGTCTTAACTGCTGTTCTATTTAGAGTAGGGGATATACATCAGTCCTCGTTCCCATACTAGCCCCACCTTTGCCTACCACCTTCCTAAAACCCTCAAAGGAGAAGTTTTTGTCTGATTGGCCAAAGCCCATGACCTTCACTGGGCCACCTGTTCCTAGTGGGCCAAGTTACTCTACTTAAAGGCATGAGCCATCCTCTCCTCTCTCTTTTCTCCACATCCCTGCCCTAGGGCAGAAGGTGAACTTGGGGTCTGTTCGGGGACTCTGCCCACTACTCTGCTACTGTCACTGTCACTTAGAATGTAGGCTTGAGCAACCAGGTCCCATGATTTCAAATGGGATGAGAAAGGAAAGAAAGATGTAGGGAAAGAATAGAACCTTTGACCAGGGTTGTAAATAAGGACATCTGGGACTTGCACAGACATTAAGATAATATTACTTTGAATACCATGTCTTGAAAACTCTAAGAGAGGAGAGATGATGGGTAGGCTCAGGATCTGTACATGCCTGGGTCCATTATACTATTCTAAAAGCTGCAATTCTATTCTAAAAGTAACAGAATCTAAAAGCAACAGAATCATCTATACTATAGACTTACTACAACCAAGGTCATGCTTGCCCAAGCCATCAAGTAAATGCTACTCAGTGGGAAAGGGGACGCCATGCAAACGTTCTCCCTTTCCCAACTAGAAGGTAGATTATAGACTGAACATTGAGTAAGTGATAAATTAAATGGGTTTTTTCCTATTATTTTTTAAATGTTTCCTTTTTTCTTTCTTTCTTTCCTTTTTTTTTTTTTGTATGTTTTTTGAGAGATGGAATCTTGCTATGTTGCCCAGGCTGGCCTCACTACTCCCAGGTTCAAGTGACCCTCCAGCTTCAGCCTCCTGAGTTACTGGGACTATAGCTGCTGGGCTCTGTTTTGCATTTTAATGCCTTTAGGCAAAGCATGCCGGCCAGTTTCCCACAATCCTTACTAATCCTTAATATATTCTCCTCCAAGCAGTTTCTCTCATTTATACTATCTATCTGGCCCCTAAAGGCATTTGACTTTGGGATCTTTGCCTGGGCTGAAAGAAATGGTAGGGGATTTAACATCAGAAAAGGAGGTTCAAATCCAGGCCTTTCCTCTTATGCATGTGATGCTGGGGCTGTCACCAAGCCCCAGAGGCCTTGGCTTCTGCTGTTCTGAGGACTAAAGAGCTACAGAATGTGGAAGTGCTTGCTAACCACGGAGCACTATGTCAATGAGAGTGATTATGATTATGACGCAGGAGCCAAGGATTGAAGCTCAGCCACCTGCCCTCGGTTTTGCTGCCTCTTAAGGCTCCAGCTAAATTAATCCAGCAGAATTCAAGACACATGGGGTGGAGGGAGGATGGGCGAGAAATGTGCTCATATTAGATGTTACTAGGAAAATATCATTAGCAAGGAGGTTGTTGTAAACAAGAAGATGGGGGCCAAATACCCAGCACACATCATAGGTCTCCACCAGCCACAGAAACATTCAGGGGAGGAGCTGGGTGGGAGGCAATTTGCAAAGTGTCTGAGCACAAAAAGAACCACCCACCCACTTTGGGAAGTCTAAAGAAGGAAAGAATTACTATATGGAAAATCATTTCTTTAGAGAAGGGGGATATAAAAGGCTTCAATTGCAAAATCAAGAGAGCCCTGATTACAAGAAAATAAAGACAGAAGAAAAGATGGCTAAGAATAACCTGTCAGTATCCAGAGGCCTGCGAGATCCAGATGGACAGCCCCTCCAGCTGCATCCTCCTCAGACCAGCCCCCAGCTTCTCATCAGACTCCTGCTGAGCAGATTGAATTTTCCATTGAAAAAATTCTTAGCTATCACCCCTCTTTCCCTCCATTGGCCCAGCCTGCTGCAGGCCTGGAGAACACCAGTGGCAGAGGTAGCTAGCGCCCTTCCTTCTAAAAGCTTGCAGACTTAAGTGCAGAATGTATCTCATTAGGCTGGGAGGAGCCTCCTAAAGAAAGCGAATGTTTTCTTCCTAGGGTCCCTCCATCCATCCACATTCATTCATTAAACAACAGATAACTACTGAGAATCTACTTTATGTAAAGACCTGTTCTAAGGGTTAAGAATATGATCCTTACATTCACAGAAGTTCTACTCTGGTAGGAGAAATAATAAAGAAAGAAATAAAGTATCACCATGTTCAGTCATTCATGCATTCATTCTTTCTCTGAGCATGCTACCCTTTAGCCTCCATTTTGTCATCTGCAAATAGGGAATGATAATACTGAAAGGAAGTATAAAGTAGGGATTAAGGGCATACCCATTCAGAGGTCTGACAACGCCCAGGTCAGTGAAAATGTAAAGAATGGAAGCTCTCATGCCCAGCAGGTGGGAGTGTAAGTTCGTAAGGCTACTTTGGAAATCAACCATCAACACCTAAGATGTGCATATTCTTTGAGATCCAGCAATTCCACTTCTAAATGTACATCTTATATGTTACATAAAAAACAAATACAAGGATGCTCATGAAAGCACTGTTTGCAATAGCAACAATCAGAAACCAACTAATGGCCATCAATGAATAAATGCATTGTGGTATATTTACACAATGAAATAGTATACAGCACTAAAATGGATGAAGTAGATCTATTTGTATCAACAGAAGTAAATGTTGAGACCATATGGTAACTTGAAGAAGCAAATTGCAGGATATCAACAGGGTAACACTTTATATAATTTTTAAATACCACACTAGTATTTTACAGTTAAATACACAGCTAGTAAAAGGATAGAAACGAGGATGAGAAAAATAGACATCAATTTCAGAATAGAATTATCTCAAGTGAAGGAGGGGAATGACAATTAGATGGACAGAAGACTTCTCAAAAACAACCAAGAAGCCAGGAAATACTTGCATAATAAGAAGAAAGTGCTCAGTGAAAATAATTGTTAATGTGGAATTTTATGCCCAACTAAACTGTAGTTCAACAATGTGAGCTAAACAGGTCGGGTGCAGTGGCTCACACCTATAATTCCAGCACTTTGGGAGGCCAAGGCAGGCAGATCACTTGAGGTCAGGAGTTCAAAACCAGCCTGGTCAACATGGCGAAACTCTATCTCTACAAAAAAATACAAAAATTAGCCAGACATGGAGGCAGTCACCTGTAATCCCAGCTACTCGGGAGGCTGGGGCAGGAGAATTGCTTTGCAGAGGTTGCAGTGAGCTGAGATCGCGCCACTGCACTCCAGCCTGGGTGACAGAGAGAGACTCTGTCTCAAATAAATAAATAAAAATAAAACTCCAGTGTGAGCCTAACAAATATTTATTGAGTACTTGTTACTACTAAGCAATATCCTAAGCTGCAGAGACACAGAATTATACAAGTCTAGGTTTCTGTCCTCCAGGAGCTTAAAGTCTGATGTTCCTTTCCCCAGAAAGTATCAAATCCATGAGATATCTAAGAACTACATAAAAGCTTTAGCCCAATGCATATTTGGTTTCCCAACCAACACAACCTTTTTCCTAGAGTTCCCTCCCTCAGCAACAGAATGATTAATGAGACTATTTTGACCCAAGGAGTTAAAAACAAGACTAATGCAAAGTCCTTGATTTAGCCAATTATAATGACATAGGGATTCTTCAATGATAAATTTAGAAAAGCCAAAGGAAGAAACAGCTGGGTTGAAGACATGGGCAGTTAATACCTTTCATACATGGTTATAAGTATTCCCATTTGCCTGCTTTGTTTACTTAATCTCACCATCTTCCTGATTTCCAGGTCTTTATTGAAGCAGGTGGATGGTTTCTCCAACACTTAAAAGGCAGCAAGACTCTTTAGCTTTGGTAGGATGCAAGTAGCTCGCCCCTGCAATGAACATCATCCAGAATGTTTTAAAAAATAAAAATGAATGAAGCCCTTAATTGATGAAAAGTTATATGTCTAAGTTTCTGTTATTTTGTAAAGATTCCTTCATACTCCATTTAAAATCTTTGAGTAACAAACTGTTATCCTGTGTTCTCTACATAAGCAAAGTATCATTTTTAACCCAGAATAGTGCATTTACTGGAGTTGGTGAAGTTAATAGATGAAATAATGATTATAGTGGCTAGCATGTGTGCCAGGCACTGATGCGCATTATCTAACTTAATCCTCATAACAAGTCTATGAAGTAAGTACTATTATTATTCTCCTCTTACAGATGCGGAGACTGAGATCAGGTAACATAGCTAGGAACTGGCAGACTTCATCTAACTCGTTTTTGTTTGTTTGTTTTTTTGAGACAGGTTCTCACTCTGTCACCCACACTGGAGTGCAGTGGTGCAGTCATGGCTCACTGCAGCCTCAATCTCCCCAGCCTTAAGTGATCCTCCCATCTTAGCTTCCTAAGTAGCTGGGACTACAGGCATGCAGCACCACACCCAGCTAATTTTTTTGTATTTTGCAATACATGGTTTCACCATGTTGCTCAGGCTGGTCTCAAACTCCTGGACTCAAAAAATCTGACCACCTTGGCCTCCCAAAATGCTGGGATTACAGGCATGAGCCACGATGCCTGGCTACCATCTAACCCTTATCTACCACTCTGGTCCATGCAGTGAGACTCTCCTCAGCTCTGAAGTGCAGCCACCAGCACTGGGTAGTGGTAAGTAAGTGAAAAAAATTGGACAATGTCATATTAATACAGAGGTGGATGTATGCATGTGTAGGTCAGCCTCCTTCACATGACTGGGAGCTGCTGGAAGGCAGGACTATTCCTGTCCATCTCTGTATCCCAGCTCCTAGGAGCAAACCTGGCACACAGAGGGAATTCAGTATGTGTCCATTGAAAAACTGAATAAATGAACAACATGCACCATCACCTTATCTGGTCAGTTATTTAAAAGCCCCTAATTTCATCATTGCACGGTAACTCTTCAGATGGACAGGCCTTCATCCCAGGCAGTGGAGCTGAGTGATTCAACAATCATGTGCTCAGCTCTCACGATGTGCCAAGGTACAACAAGGCCCCACATTGGAGAGGATCAGGGCCCAGAAGGAAAGAAAGATGTGCACACATAGGGTGTCATCGGATGCAGAATGTGGTGAGATGCAATGCTAGAGGTAACACAACGAATGAGATGAGGGCACAGACCGCAAGGTGTCCTCCCTTGTGAGAGAGCCTCCCCGCCCCTCAGTATGCCTGCCTGGGACCATGCAGCACACTCTTGTAATTACAATCTCCTCTCCCTTGGGAAGAGCAACATTGGGAACCATCTCCTCTGGTCCCCTCCTCAGGTCCTTCTCCTTCCATGGAGAAGGAGTGATCTTCCTGATTGGCGAGATCAGGGAAGAGACTGAGCATGTGCAATCAGGTCTCCTTACTTGTTCACTGGAGCAAGGCTGCCTGCAGGATGGGGCATTACTTTTCCTTTTCCTCTTCCTTCAAGTGGCACAAGGCTTGCAGTTGCTCTCTGTATGAACAATATGGCAATCCTAGTAGACAGCCCTCCAACAGCTTTCCCTCTCAGAGGATGGATCACAATTGGTCTAAATCGGTCAAGGTAAGCTCATCTCCTGTGTCAGGGATTGATCTAAATATGGACACTTGATCTCGTTGTGGTCAATAAGATGCAAAAGAATGAAAGCTCCTGAGAAAGAATTTCCTCATAAATAAAAAGAAATCCCTCCTTTGTCAACCCACCTCTTCCTGTCTCCCAAATCTATGGTCTGAGAACTTTTGAGGTTTATCACTCCTTTAAACCTCAACTTACAGGGAGGTGGGGATCATATCTGATATATTTACCACTGCACAGTCAGTATCTAGCGTAGTGCCTGGCTCATAGGTGGCATTTAATAATTATATTGACTGGTTGAATACAGAATGTGATTACTTCCAGCTAGAGTAATTGAGAAGGCTTGATATAGTGATATTAAGATGAGCCTTTAAATGTAATAATACTCATAACATTAATGAGAATAATAAGAAACTGAAATGTAGAAACTTTGATTAACTCGCCCAAGGTCCCACAGCTAGAAAGTGGTAAAGCTAAAGATTTGAACCCCAACTTCTGATTCCACAGAACATGGACGTAATCCAGTAGGCCACTGGGAACCATAAATTCAACAATTCGACTCAACAAACATGTAAAATACCTATTATATGGCAGGCTCTAGGAATACAAATAAATGACAGTCCCTGTACAAGATGGTCAGGAAGAAAACCAAGTAATTAACAATATTAATAGCTGCCCATTATAGAGCCAGGTATTTTGTCAACCGATTTACATGTATCATGTCATTTAATATTTTCAACAATCCTATGTGGTCATTATTAACACTATCCTCATTTTGCAAATTAGGGAACCGAGGCAGAGATATTAAGTAACTTATCCAGGATCACACAGCCCAGTGACAGAACTGTGACTTGTATCCAAGCAATTGTACTTCAGAGTAGCAGCCATTATATACCCAAAACCATCATTGTAAAGTGACATGACAGACCCTATCACAGAAGTGTGTAATGATGGAGGCAGCAAAGGAGTTGGGGTGATAAACTGTGCTTGAGTGGACCAGAGAAAACTTTACAAAATAATATTCAGCCATCCACATGTTTTGAAGTACGGAGAGAAATTGGCAGAGGAGTTTCTTCATGTGTGTATGTGTTGTTGGGGGAGGGCGTGTGTATTTGTGTGTGCACATGTGGGGAGAGGGCGTATGTATTTGTGTGTGCACATGTGAGGGGAGGGTGTGTGTATTTGTGTGTGCACATGTCAGGGGAGGGCGTGTGTATTTGTGTGTTCCATGCATGTGCACACACCAACATGTGGACAGGATATGCATATGCAAAAATAACATCTGGAAAGAAAGGCTATCTGAGATGGCTGGAGAACAATGTAGCTGTGGGGAAAATGCAAGATAAGATAGAGCCAGAAAGGTAGTTATGGGTCCTCAAAAAAATTCTGAGCTGCCAAAGAAAAGGCCAATGCTCTGTTTACTCCTCTGCCAGAAACTCAAATTTCCAGCAGGAGCTCAGATGACAGGAGGTAAGGAGAAACCTATCAAGGTCCAGAAGCAAACAAAGAGAAGCCAGCTCCTCAGCCTTGATGTCTGAATGGGTGCAGAAGCCATGACATGCGGGTACACATCCAAGGGCCAGGAGGTACCCACAGTTTCTATAAGGGAGCAGCTCCAAAAAATGGAGCTAAGAGGCTCACACGAGGCCGGCTGGCTGCGCCCCATCCCCCCAAAGGGAACCTGAGGTCTGCCAGGACCAGCCAGAGCACCTGAGAGAGATGTGCCCGTGCACAGCGCCACCTGCTGGCTCAGGGAGGCGTTTCCTGCTCAAACACCCACTTTCTATTCACCTCTTCCACTTTCTCCTCCCACACCACTTCTCTCCTCTCCACTTCTTTGTCCTGGATCTATGTGATTTTTCTGAGCATCCAATACACAGCAAATACAGTTTGTGCTCAGCCAAGGGATTGCCATCTATACTCAATGTGAAACATCACGGTTGGATGGGGAACAGATGTTTCCGCCCATTAAAATTTACATGAAAACTATAAACGTTCCTCTGACAAATGAAATAAGTAGAAACCTCTGAGAAACTGTAAAGTCATCACCCTTGGGAAATTCAGCAGGAGTGATGCGTGACCCAGTGGCAACAGTGCTTGCCATTTTTCTTTCTAAATTAAAACACAATCTGGGTAGAGAAAAGCAAGCCCCTTGCAAATGACACATAGAACCAATATCCTTGGCTATGTTTCTCACATTAGGGAGTTCTCCCCTTGGGTTAAGAAATTGCATAGCAAAAATACCATCATCATAATTATTACCCTAAAGAATTTTATTAGGCATCCATCCATTTGTATGCTTAGATTACATAATTTAGTATGTGGTTTGGTGTCAGGTTTTACGTTGTTTTTTGCACCTTCAAATTGCCAATGAGAAAAACTATGTATTCAGTCTTTCGCTGCATGAATTTTGAAGAGCCCATTAGGTATTGGGCCAGATGCTAGGCTGTCTCTGGGATGCACAAATTAAAACAACACAATCCTTGCCCTTAATAAAATTATAATCACTGAACCCACATTCAGTACTGAAATGTCTGCTCACCTCAAAGACCAAGCCCTGTCATCACACATGGACAAGATCATAGTGAGACTTCAGCTGGGGAAAGAGGAACCACTGAGCCTGAGAAAAAGGGTATGCAGTTCTCCCAATCCTAATGTACCAAAAGTGCTCCTGCCCTCCAAGGACACAAAGATGTGTATAAAGCAAAGGGTAACCAGAAGAGAAAACAGCAGAAGTATTCTCAAATAGCAATTGGTATTTGGTGCTTAAAAATCTAACTCCATTAGTTCCTTTATCCATTATTATGGGATGATTTCGTTAGTATGTCAGATTCTCCAAGTACATTTGTTTGTTAGTCCTTTCTAGATTGCGAGAAACTGAGACATTCTCAGCTGTAGACTTACTGTAAGAGAAGCAAGAAACTATGTTGACTGCTGCCCTGCTGAGTTTCATAGAAAACACAAATTTCATACAGATTGCCACACAACTTCTACTTTCTCATTGAGAATCTTCATTGCAAAAATTGGAAACTGTCTCAAGTCACTTTTTTTTTTTTTTTTTTTGAGACAGGGTCTTACTCTGTCGCCTAGGCTGGAGTGTAATGGCACCATCACAGTTCAGTTCACTGCAGCCTCGACCTCCTGAGCTCAGGTGATCCTCCCATTTCATTCTCCTGAGTAGCTGGGACCACAGGCACACCACCACCCCCAGCTAATTTTTGGATTTTTTTGTAGAGATGAGGTTTCGCCTGTTGCCCAGGCTGGTCTCAAACTCCTGGGCTCAAGCAATCCTCCCACTTTGGCTTCCTGAAGTGCTGGGATTACAGGCGTGAGCCACCATGCCTGGCCAATTTTTTAAAATACTGGTGGATATTATTAAAATGCAGATATCTTGAGGCCCTAAGGGACTTCTTCGAGGGGTCAGAGACAGGAAATAGAAATCTATCAGAATCCAAGACTCACACACTGTCTCATGCCCTCTTTCCACATGGCCTCTCCATATCTGCTTCTTGCCACGTATGTTTCTCTTCTCTCCACACACTAGCTTTGCTTCTTCTCACCCCATAGCTCTAGTCCCTTTGTTCCGGCCACAGGCAGGGACAGACAATCTTGCAGACCCAATTCCAAAGTCCCAGGAAAGAGCATCTGATTGGCTAAGCATGGATGAAACAGTCAACCTTGGTCCAATCAACTGAAGCCTGGAAGGCAGAGCCTGGAACTGCCACACAGAAGCCTTGAGTGTGAAAGGAGGAGGCTCTCTAAAGAAAGGGATTGCTGTGAACTGAGCAAAGGCCACAAAAGGTGTCTGCTCATCTTTGGCAATTCTGTCATCTCCCCTCAGAGGGCTTCCCTTGCTCCCTGTCCCGGGGCTCTGCTTTATGGTGACCCAGATACTGGTAGTCTCTACTCGCTAAGTTTCTCCCCTCTCTTATTCCCTGTCTCATGACTTCTTCTTACCTATAGTTGCTATTATTTCACGCCTTCTACTCACTGCCTGTCTGCATGTCTCTTGACTTCTGTGCCGCTTGATTGACAGCATCACTCTGAGTTAACAGAATTAATTCTGCCAAAAAGTAGATTGGGTTGGATGGGCCTGTCAACCTCAACTGAACTGTAGCTCTCTTTGGGTCAGTCATCAGTTGATCTGTGGTCCCATCAGCTATGGCCAGGGTAGTGGGGTTTCCAGGGTATAGAATAGAGGTGGAGGGTAAAAAACAAACCATCTGCTTCTGCTTTTCCCAGAAAAGAGCCATGGGTCTGGCAATTTTCCTATGAGCTTCTAATACATTACAAAAGACCTGTCATGTCTCCAAATACTCTCTCAACATATTAATAAAATAAGCTCCTTAGGAATCTCTACGCTTTTTAAATTCTCAAACAATAACTAGTTTAGCATTTCATATACATTTAATACAATTAATACATTTAATAAAATAAAATTACTACCGTACTACTCAGTGTACTATTGTACTCTCAGCTGGTATTTTACTAAACCTTAATAAACCTTGTCCTTCTCAAATACCTACTTCCAAGAGTCTTAAAGTAAAATAGCGCAAGCAATTGATAGATTAAAGGAAAAAACTCCTACACATCACAAAATCGTTGACTGCTACATAACTTTTTGGTGACTAAGGCCTTACAATTCTGGTGGTAATATTGTGGTTCTTTTTGTAAAATTCTCTGTAAATCACTTATTTAATCAACTAGAGGCAAGCAGTACACAAGTATCTGCTCTCTGTCCTGCTCTTCACTGAGAAATATGAGCTAATTAATATGAAATGTTACAATGCCTCAATTCTTACTATAAATTAAGGAGAAATGTAACACACAAAGTAAGAGGAAAGAATATATCACTGAGAACAAAAGAACATATCACTGAGAACCAATAGGAGTTTTAGGAAAAGACAGATACATTATGTTACACATAAGATCCCAAATATTTTAATCTCCTAGATACAAGCTAAGCTTCCAATTCATTTACCACCTAAAACATCCAGTTACCAGTGAGCACATCCATATACTGAAGATGCAGATCCTCTGCTGCAGAAAGTTCTTTCACCCAAGAATAGTCACATACCCATCCTTGCTGCCAGCCCAGATGGGGCTTCTCAGCTAGGGAAAACTTCATTGGGGTATGATGAGTTTTATCTAATTGATAGCCACAGATGGGCAATCTTTCTGTCATGCCACTCAATAAAGATGTCCTTTTGGGCTCATTTACAAAACTGAAATGTAAAATATTATTTTAAATGGTAGGGGAGCACAAAGGCATTGTCTAGCTTTGTACAACTCTTTCCATAAGGAGGGACATTGGTCAGAATTACCCCCATGGTCAGGATACCCAGGCTCAAAAGACAGGAGGAGAAGTAACCTGTCTAAGAAGAGCTATATCCCTGCTTCTTGAAATGAATTCAAATCTGGTGTAGATGGCCTGTCCCTGCCACAGGTCCCTCTCTCACATCTTGTGGTATAAAACAGCTCTTGCCAAGTAGAAATCCAACATAAAACCAACAGTGATTTCTCTTGAGACACCAGATCTAAAATGGAATAAACCCTTATTAGCAAAGTTCAAAAGTAGCACGATATCCAGAAAATCTGGGCTACAATAATAAAAAAAAAATAGAATATGCAAATGTGAGAAACACAATGAGTTTAATTACTGCAAATGTAAATATAGAATTCCTAGGTAAATCTTTTAGAATGAAAAAGCCATGAAAATATATTGATTAGACATGAGCCCCTCGATAGCAGTTGTATATTGCGGTGATACTAAACCATACCAAAACTTCATAGCTTAAAAACAACAATAATTTATTAGTTCATGATACTATGCGTCGTCAGTATCGGCTAGAGGCAGATGGGTGCTTCCCATCTGGGCTTATTTATGTGGCAACTATCAGGTAGCAGTCTAGCAGGGACTAGATGATGCAAAATAGCCTTGCTCATCTGACTGGCTGTTGGTTGGGCCTCTCTCTCTCCGTGTGGTCTCTCATCTCCAACCAGATTAGCCTTGGTTCTTCCCATGGCAGCAGTAGCATTCCAAGAGAACAAGACGAAGCTGCAAGCCCTGAACTCCCACAGCTAAAACTCCCATAATGTGTGACTTCCTTCATTCTATTGGACAAAGCAAGTCACAAGGTCAGCTCACATTCAAAATGCGAAATAGACTTCATCTATTGACGGGAAGAAAGGCAAAGTCATATTGCTCACAGCATCCAATACAGGGAAAGGAGGAATCTATGGCCATTTATTGCAATCTATACAAGCAAAGAAACACATCCTAATGAGCTCTATTCTCCCCAGCACCTAATATAAGGTTTGGTACACATGGACAATATTTGAAGTCTGTTATTAAATGAATACATAAGTCTTTAGAAATATAGTTAATCCATTGCTGATAAGAGAAATTTCAAAATTAAAACTGCCAGTGCTTTTTTAAAATTAGGGTACTGATCTTTATCAACTCTAGTCTTATGCCACTATCCTTACGCTTTCTCTCACATTGGCATGAAAATTTGTTTTCTCCAAATAACTAAGCTGAGATGAGGCTAATTTTGACATCTCCTTGAAAATTTGTGCTAGTTCTCTAATCTAGCTTCTATTATCATCAAAATAACATGGGCCATACCAGATATAATTGTATAATCTGCTTATAAATATAACCCCAATGTTCTGTCCCACAACATCCAAAAGCATACACAACCACAATTCATCGTGGCAGGAATGCAGGCTTATTCATAGCTCATCATAAACAAACTGGGGGCCCATTTCAAAGTCTACCTAGGAAGGGCACCCAGAAATGTCCACCTTTTAAGTTCTCCTTTTTTTCTTTTCCATCCGCAGGCCCTTCTCTTTTCATGAATGGTAGCGTGTTTGCTGCTGAGTAGTTTTGTCGGCCTGTTTCCCACCTGTAGAATTTGGGGAGGTGGAGGAGGTCTGATAGCCTTCCTTCATTTCATGCTCTGTCCCTTTCAGGGTAAACTGGCAGCCTTTCTTGTGGTATAAAATTATTAAAAACCTTATGAGTCCTCTGTGTATGTCACAGGAATTCATTCCATTAGGCAAGAGTCTTGTCCACAGATCTTTGCTAGATAATTTATTTCTATTTTTGCTTTTGCTGAGATGGCTGAGGGACAACGCCCTTAAGCTTCTTAGATGATCTCTGGTTTGATTAAGATATCTGTGTGCCACACCCTTCAAGGAGGCTTTTGCGTGACTGAATGCTCTGATCTTTTGATCTTTCTGAGATAATAGTAAAAGGTAGTGATGGAGGATTTTTCTTGGCCCCTTCGTTCCACTTGCAGCAGGGGTGTCCTGTCTACTCAGCCCGCCATGCTGAACCCCTTGTGGGAGGGAGCGCATGAGTGAGTGAGTGCGAGATCTGGTCAGCTGCTCCAGGCGCCTGCAGAAGCAAGCTCCATGGACGGCTCATGGTGGTACCCAGATGGGGGTGCCTGTGACCCTGAAGCCCCAGGGTGAGTGTTACAGTGCTCTTTTAGTTCCACCGTCCACAGGCAACAGTATGTTAGCAGCTCAGTTGACCCCTTGTAGTGGCACTTGGGTGAGGGCGCCCATGACCCCAAGACCCCAGAGAGTGTGTTACAGTGTTCTTTTAGTTTTGCTGTCTGTGGAAAGTGGTGTATTAGCAGTTCAGTTGGCCCTTTTCCTTGTTGCTTAGGGCAGCTGCCCTCCGCCAGAGAGGGCAAAGGGCCAGTGTGATGACCTGTCTGGGTACCCACACTCAGTGGGTCCCAAGCTCTTGTCCAGCATCCAGGAATAATGAGGTTGCTCAGACAATTGAAGAGCAGATAATTTTATTACACATTAAAAACACCTCTCAGCAGAGAGGGGAGCTGGAGACGGGGCAAGATGGGCAGGCTGTCTTACCCAAAGTCTGGTTGTCTCTTCCATAGTCTGGCCATCTCTTCCCTGAAGTCCAGCCATCTCCCACACTACTGACTGAGTCTGGGGTCTTTATAGGCACAGGATGGGGGCAAGGCAGGCCTTAGGTAGTTTTGGAAAAGACAATATTTGACTGGTAAAAAGACATTATTCAGAAAGAACCAATCAGGAGAGAGCGGGCAAACAGGAATAGAAGTTCTCACTTTGGGCCATGGGTTTCAGGCTACTTTGGCTTGAAGGTGGGGTTTCGCCAGGGACCCGCTCGTGTCTGCCTAGAATTTCTCTGCCTCCTACCTCTATCGATTGTACAGCCACATCCTCAGCTTTTTTTTTTTTTTTAAGAGGATGCTTTCCTAACAAGAGATCTTTCTATCTTAGCATCTTTTGCAATCTGAATAAGCTAAGCATTTTCCAAAACACGAAGTCTTGGATCTTTTTTCTTTCAAGAGTTACCTTGCTCCTCTTGCATTTGACTGTGAGCAGCAAGAAGATCCAGGCCATACCTTTAACACTTTGCCTGGAAACCTCCTCACCTTGATATCCAAGCTCATCATTTACAAACGTTGCTTTCCACGTAAGTGCAAGTCATAATTCTGCTAAGTGTATGAGGATCCACTTTCCTCCAGTTTCCAATAACGTGTTTCTCCTTTCCTTCTGAATTCTCACCAGAATAGTCCTTAAAATTTAGATTTCTTGCAACTCAAAACCACAATGAGATACCATCTCACACCAGTTAGAATGGTGATCATTAAAAAGTCAGGAAACAACAAATGCTGGAGAGGATGTGGAGAAATAGGAACACTTTTACACTGTTGGTGGGACTGTAAACTAGTTCAACCATTGTGGAAGTCAGTGTGGCCATTCCTCAGGGATCTAGAACTAGAAATACCATTTGACCCAGCCATCCCATTACTGGGTATATAACCAAAGGATTATAAATCATGCTGCTATAAAGACACATGCACACGTATGTTTATTGCGGCACTATTCACAATAGCAAAGACTTGGGACCAACCCAAATGTCCAACAATGATAGACTGGATTAAGAAAATGTGGCACATATACACCATGGAATACTAGGCAGCCATAAAAAATGATGAGTTCATGTCCTTTGTAGGGACATGGATGAAGCTGGAAACCATCATTCTCAGCAAACTATCACAAGGACAAAAAACCAAACACCACATGTTCTCACTCATAGGTGGGAATTGAACAATGAGAACACATGGACACAGGAAGGGGAACATCACACACAGGGGACTGTTGTGGGGTGGGAGGAGGGGAGAGAGATAGCATTAGGAGATATACCTAATGCTAAATGATGAGTTAATGGGTGCAGCACACCAACATGGCACATGTGTACATATGTAATAAACCTGCACATTGTGCACATGTACCCTAAAACTTAAAGTATAATAATAATATTTTTTTAAAAAGTTTAGATTTCTATTAATAGTCCATTCACAACCATTTAGGTATTCTCTAAGATGATTATTCTGAGCCCTCCCCAGCAAAGACTTTTCTAGAGCCCATAGGCACTTTTCTTAGAGCCCATAGGCAATTGTAAGGGTTGCTTCAATAGTGCTGACCCCTCTGAACAATACTTTCATTTATATATAGTTTGCAAAGTGCTTTTTAAAATATTATCTTTATGACATCCAGGTGAGGAAAACAAGGCAGTCTTCCTAGCCCCATTTTTCAGATGATGAAACCAAGGCTCAGAGACCTTTCAAAGGTAAGTGACAAGGAAAGGGCTAGAACCTTAGGTCTTCTGGTTTTTACTTTTAAAACATTGTTCCAAGCTCCCTCCCTTTCCTAAAGATAAAATCTTATTCTGCTGGTAGATTAGCAGAATAAAGGGAACTTAAGCCTTTGAAAATTGAACAGATCTTCATTTTAGCTTCTTTTGAGAGAAGGGAGTTTTCCATAAAATTTAGCATCCAGGCAAGCACAAAAGTCAAGGGAGAAGATGAATGAGGCGAGGTTTGTCAGCAGTGAGCTCAGTCCAGTTGGCAGAGGATATCTGAGATGCTATGGCACCTTGTGCCTGGATCTATGAAGTGCCCACTGATAAAACCTAAGCTTAGTTTTAAATAAACAGTAAGTCTTCCTTCCATCTTGACCAAGAAAAAGCTAGATATGCCAGGGGCTTCCTATCTAACTTTCAACAAATCTGGACTATTTGCCCAGAACAAAGAAGCCCTTAAAATCAACCGTCCATGGAAACATTCAAAGAAACCAAGAGATTAATCTATCTACAGAGGCCTCTGGTCCAAGATGGCAGAGTCAACAGGCCTTGACCTCCCCTCCTTCCTAAAATCACATTGACATGCCAGTAAAGACAAGAATAAATCACATAAAAGAAGCCTTCAGCAAGTCAGAAATTTGGCAGATTTCTGGGAATAAAGAGAGAAGATGAGATTGCACTGGCAGATAAAACAGAGAGGAAGCAGCAACAGCTCAGAATGTACACCACAGAAAGCTGTAGCTAAGGCTGGAGCCATTTTGAGGGCTCTGAGTTCAAAGTCAGCAGGAACAGAGTGGGAGCGGGAAGAGGAGCAGAAATCAGGAGGATGAATGGAAGGCCTGCTGCTGGAACAGAGAGGCGAGTCAGGCTGCATCTCCACCTTTATATCTGGAGAACTGTCAGCTGGAGGATGACAGACACCTGGGAAGAAACCAAAACTATGCTTGCTAGAGAGAGTAAAAACTCTCCTTGGGGAGGACCACATCTGCTGGTTCACATGCTGGCCCCTGCTATGGGCACCCATCATTAGGCCTGCCTTGCATTCATTCTCCCTTTCTTTTAGAACTCCAAGTTTGCTTCGGGGAACCACTTATCTTGCACTGCCTACAGTTTGGTCAACCAAGAAACTGTGAGCCAAGGTGCCTTCCTCTCTTGGCTAAGGGGAAGCTCCCTGACCCAAGAGAGGCCAATCAGATCATCTCTCAAACAGACTGACACAAACACTGAAAACAGCTCAAGTTTTTTCACCTTCCAATAGAGATGTTTCACCTTCATGGAGATGTTGCCTAGAGGTAAATCCCTAGAGATGGTCTGATTTCTGTGGACCCTGGCTCCTATCCTGCCCTGAACCTGGTTCTTCTACTTTACCCTGGACTTTGTATACTACCCCATATCTTCCCCTTAATTTTCCCTTGCATCGGAAGAACAATAACTGATACATAAACCCAGAGTAGCGCCCTTATTGTATAGCATTTCCCTTCTTGCCATCTACCGTATAGCAAAGGCTGCCAGTCCACACCCACTAGTTCTGGGCTAACTATGAGAGCTTCCATTCAAAGAAGCCACAGACCTATGCAACAGTGGAAACCAATGTCACAAAATAGAGAGGCCTAGATAATCAAACTAAATATCTGTCGTCAAAGGAAACAGCTAATTAAGTGTTGAGAAGACAACTTAAAAATAATTCTAATTAGTATACTTACAGAGATCTGAGACAATTATGCCTAAAAAACCTACGGTAGGTAAAAAAAGGAACAATAAAAAATATGATAACCAAATATTTTTAAATTATTAGAAAGCTACCAAAAAATGTCAAGGAGATCACCTAGAATATATAGCAAAAGCCAAAGAAATGAAAAATAAAAGCAAAATGTTAAGAGTCATATAGAGGACTTATCCAGTAGTAACCCGCATATGAATTTCAGAAAGAGAAAATACAAGGGAGAAAAATAGGAAATAAATAACAGAAGAAAATTTCCCAGAGCTAAAGAAAGATATGTGGTTTACAGATTACAAGGGCTTAGCAAGTACAGAGCAGAGAAACAAAAAAGACCCATTCAAGGATACATCATTGAAACTTCTGAATACCATGGACAAAGGGAAGATCTATTTGTCCTTAGATTTTAAAAAATGAAGACTAACTATAAAAGAATAAAAATTAGATTGGTGTCACAACATCCATTGTTGCTTATGGATGTTGAAAAATATTCTCAAAGTTCTAAGAGAAAATTTATTTTGAATCTAATATTCTGTAAATAGCCAAAATCGCAATGACGTATGAGGTGAAAATGATGAAATTGTCTCACAAGAGCTCAAAAAAATGACCTCCCACACAATCTTTTTGGAAAATAAATTCCTTTAAAAGTATCCAGCAAGTCAAAGAAAATGTGGAATCCAAGAAAAAAGAAAAGCATGGACTCTAATACACAGGGGACCCAATCAAGTAGCTCAATGTAAAAAAAAAAGAAAAGAAAAGAAATTTTTTTTAAAAGCCTGGGATAACAGTTGTACAGCACTTAGGAAGTAACCAATCTAAATTAAAACAATAAATCAGAGAACTCAGAGAATAAGTCTTCAAGAAGTGAAATCACATTAATAAATTAAGCAGCTGGATGCTCTTGGTGATAATATGAAGTTATGTGCTTCTTTTGTACACAGTAAAAATTTTTTAAAAAGACAAATAGAAACCCTATTTAGGGAGAAGCATACAAAGATAAGGAAACCACAACCAAATTCAGAACGAAGCCAAAGTGCAGTATGACTTTGAGCCACTGAGAGTGAAAAGAAAAGGTAATTCATTTGACCCTGATGCTTGGAACATTTTACTTTGTGTAGTTCAGTTCTGTGGTATATGACTACATTTCCTTCCAACTGCATGTTCTACACAAAATAATATTTACATGATTCATGTTATTGTAAACTTTCATTGCTGTTCCATTTTTATTGTAAAGTAAAATAAAGATACAAAAGAGGCACAAACCAAACATATAATTTAATGAATTACTATTAGGAGAGCATTCATTTAACTACTGCTCAGCTCCAGGAAGAGAACTTTGCTACCCACCCAGAATCCCCTCCATTTTCACTATCCTATTCCCAACCCTCCTGGGTTTTACACTAATCATTTCCTTGGATATTTTATCACCCAAGTATGCATCCTTAGCTGTTAGAGTTTAATCTCAATCACTTCAAAAATTTGATATCTCTTAAGGCTTTTTTTAATGTATAGGCTTCCCCTCTATCCCTCTTTTTTTCTTAACATTTTATGTATTGAAAAATATGTAGTCTGGACACTGCTGAGTGCATACTTACAGTGCAGTTCAGCAGGTTAATCTTCTCTGTATTCCTAAAAATGGGCCTCTAGATTCAGAGCTGGGATTGGACTCAGGTTCTGTTCTTCTCACAGGATAATAGGTGGTAATATGTTCCTCTTTTTTTTCTTGTTTTTTTTTCTTTTTGTTGTTAAGTTTTGCTGTTGTTTCAGTTTTATTGACATAAAATTTACATCCTATACAATTCAACCACTTAATGTGTGCAATTCAGTGGTTTTTAGTATATTCATAGGTGATAAAAATGTAGCAAAATTAGCTGTAGTATTGAGTCAATTTTACAACATTTTAATCAACTCGAAAAGAAACCCCATGCTGTCTAGCCATCATCCTTTTAAATCCATAGTCCTCCCCATCAGCTTTAGGCAATCACTAATCTACTTTCTGCCTCTACTGAATTGCCTATTCTGGACATTTCATATAAATGGAATTATATAATGTTTGGTTTCTGTGACTGGCTTCTTTCTTCAACAATGTTTTCAAGGTGGTTATATATTGTTTCATTAGGAGGCACAAAATGTCCAATCTTCACTCTTTTTTCATATTAAAGGATGTTGAAGCTCAATGTGTAGAGCTAATCAGGGATTGCAAATGGTGATATTCAAATTTTATCATTTATTTCACATTTATCAGCCTAAATATTTACCTAAAGAGTATTTCCACTCTTTTACAATATTGTTTTCCAGTAGTAAACTTCAAATGGAAAAGGCAGAATAAATGCTTGATTCTTTCCCGGTCTTCACAAGTTTTCAAGATAATCTCATCACAAATGTAATTGTGATCAATTACATTTAAATATATACATATATAAAAACTTAACAGTCATGGATTTAAACATATTTGATAGATTTTTATTGATTCCAACTATCATTCTTTTTCAAGCTCAATTTATACTATCTTTGGCCAGTGGGACTCCAAGGAAACCAAGGAAGGACACCAAGTCACACAGAAAGACGCAGTAACTTGCCCTAGTTCACAGAGCTACAGATTAGATTTAAATAAGGGGATCTGTCACCAAAGCCCTATGCTTAGCTACTATGTCATTATACCACTGCTCCAATTCAAAAATATAGTAAAAGGACACATCTCATTGATCAAAGCACAAAAAAGACAAAATATTTAAGTATTATACAAGAAATGTGCAGTCCTACATGAAGAAAACTTTGAATCTTTGTGTAGAAATATAAGACTCAAATATGGAATTATATACTTAATGGAATTATATACTTAATCTTAAACAGGACAAATGAATAATATAAAAATATCAAGTCAATTATCTCAAAATTTTTACTTAAATTACCTCTGATTTGTTCAATTATCTCTACATTTAATCTGATCTCAATTTTAAAAAAAAACAGGATTATTAGGAGGACTAGACACATTGCTTCTAAAGGAAAAATGTTTGGGTGGTATCTGGGATATAAACATGCAAGATAAGCCACGAAAAAATATTTAAAAGAATGGCCACAGGAGGGTGGGGAGCGTTGTACTGTCATGTATTTTAAAATAATATAAAACTACAGTTATTGAAACAATTTGGGATGTACACAGGAAGAGAAATGCAAATACTATTCAGATACATATAGGAATTTTATATATGATAGAGATAGCATTTTAAAACAATGGGAGAAGGTAGATGATTCAACAAGGAAAGTTGGGACCATTGGTCATCTGGAAGAAACAAAGCTCGACCCTCTTCTTTCCTTACAATAAAATAAATTCTAGGTAAATCAAAGATTTTAAAATGTGTTCAGCAATGACAGAAAGCAGCTCAGTGGTTGCCTGGGGCCAAGGGTGGGAGGCCAAGGAGCACGACCTCTTAGAGGTCATGGAAATACTTTATATCTTGATTGGGTGGATGTTACATTTGTCAAACTCATCAGATTGGACACTTAAAATCTGTGTATTTTATTATATATAAATTGTATCTCAATAAAGTTTATTTTAAAATGGGTTCATAAAAGTTCTAGAGGAAAATCTAAGAAATTCTTAGAGTAAAAAATAAAGGGAATATATACATATGTGTGCTTCTAATTATAAATAAATTTTATAGATGAACTTTTAATAAATGATTACAGTATCTGCCTTTAAGGAGGATACCAGGCTAAGAAAGAGAATTTCTTTTCATTTTGCTCCCTTTCATACTATTTATATGTTTTACCCTGTGCACTTATTTTTCAATGACAAAAAAGTATTAACAAAAGGAAGCTCATAAATCAAAGATTAAGTTCATTTTTAAGTTATAATAGTACTCAACAGAAAATCTAATATAATAAGTTTTCTGTAATAACATAGAGGTGGAGAAGCAAAGGAGATGAAGGACAATATAAATAATTAACATCTTATCTTTTATAATGAGGTGTCAGTTGGGAGTTAAAGTGGATATATAGAGAAATAGAAGAATATATGCAGAAAAACAGGAAGAATTAAAAGGAATTATTCTACTAAGGAAGGCAGAGGTAGGAAGGAGTAGAGTTGTATCATTTAAAAAATTACCTTAATGTAATTTTGGTAGCTTCCAAGAACACAACCAGGCAAGCTATACCAGAGGTCATGGAACAGAAAGACTCACAGAGCAAACTAAAACAGCTTAAAACTCACAGCCAGAAGCAAGGAGCAGGGAATGGAGTAGGTTAACACCTTGGCTCTGCAGAGAGAAAGACAGGCATATAACCTTCCCTGTGTGGCCAGAGATCCCTCCCTCTCTGCAGTATGGTTCATTTTCACTGATGGGGTAGCTATGAGGACCAGAACTGAGTTTGGAGGAAGGGGGCCCAACAGACAGAAGTGTCTGGAGCTGACACACACTCTTGTTCAAATGGAGCAATGCAGGCACATGGATGCCTGGCCATGGCTGGATCTCACTACCCGGCCTGCTGACCAGAATTTTATTGGCATTTCTACATACAGCACATCTGGGGGCAGAAAGGCAGCGTACTGGGTGTTTCCAGTGGGTGTCACTTCTGTTTGTTCCATTCTTTTTACCATAAACTATGTCTTATGGGTTACGAACTTACTATAACTTGAACACATCTTACGAATTTTGCCTACATCTCACAATCTACTTGCTTACTTGGTATCTATATCTAACCCTTCTAAGTTTTATCTATTCTATTTGTTTTCTTTTTTATAGCAGAATTGAAAATTCTCAAATAATAGAGCAAATATACAAATATAAGTGGAAGACTTTCATTTTTCATCTTTTTTTCATTTTTAAAACATTTTTCTGGGTACATAGTAGGCGTATGTATTTATGGGCTACATGAGATGTATTGTCATTTTTGATCTTATTATCCTATAAAAATAAAGTTATAATGTGCTTGAAATACTCTTAAAATACTAATAAGTTAAAAGTGAAAATGAAAAACCTTCTACACCTATATCCGTGCATGATTGTAAAAGTGTATCCTTTATTAATAGTTTTATATGTAAGTATTAACGTACTCCTTCGTGTTCTAAACATTTCGTAGCTGAGAGTTTTCATTGTATAAATCACCAAGTAGACCATGAGCAGGGAATACAGGGCAGCAGCTAAGACTTCAGTCCTTGAGGCCAGATACATATGGGTTTGCATCTTGGCTGTGTAACCTAGGCAAGTTACTAAAAGTCTATACCCAGTTTTCCCATCTGTAAGGTAGAAAAAATGAGTACTACTTCCTAGGGTGATTGTGAGAAGGAAATTAAATAAAACATATAAAATGCTTAGCACACCACCTGGAACACTATATAAGTTATCTCCTATTATCATCATTACATTGAGGGTGAGACCACAACTTATATTTCATGTCCCTAGAAAGGGTTTAGTATTCAGTAGACTCAGTAAAATCTTAGTGAATTGAATCTGCTGTAGCTACTGTAGAGAAAAAAAGAGGGCAGGGGCAGACCTAAGTAAAAACAGTCAAAATGTTTAAAGGAAAACAATTAAGGAAAATAATCCCAGCTAATATGAACCAGCTACTAAGACTTGCAAAATACCTAAGAATTTCCCAACAACTGGTCCTTTATGAAAAGTTTTTTGTTCCTTAGGAAGATTGTATTTAATTACTTTGATTTTGGTCCCAGGTCTTAGCAACATTCTTCTGGCATTCCATGAGGCTCTAGGGCAGACAAGTTAAAACATAGCCCTCTAGAATTTTTGTTCTTCCCCCAAAGGAAATCCAGCAGTGGCCTCTCACTATTATTCAGAGGTTTTTAAAGAAGAGATTGTTTAAGGGATAATTCTTGGCTTTGTAAACAACCCCAAACAGTGGAAGCAGAGTCTGGCTTGTGTCTGGAGCCAGTTAAGTAAGGAGTCAGCCCTAAGACTGGGAGAATCCCTGGGGCAGACTGGTCAACCTTTGCCTTCCAGAATGACCAACCTTTAACTCCTGGGAGAGATGGTTGTCTCTGTAAATCCAGATGTTGACCAATCCAGACAAAAACATATGGGGCTTGAATTCAGAGGATGTAAATTCTAATCCTAGTTCAAGCACCCAAAGTGTCTGGGCATTTTTAATGAATCATTGTTCATTCATAAATTCATTCAATAATTGTTGTTCACCAAACATGCTAAGTACTGGAAATACAAAGATGAATAAAAATAGTTATCTGTAGATCATATGAACATGAGTGTATAGATAGATATAGATGGAGAGAAAGGCAGTATCTGATCCTAGGCCACACAGGGAAGGTTATATGCCTGTCTTTCTGCAGACCCAAGGTGTTAATCTAATCCATTCCCTGCCTCTTGCTTCTGGCTGTGAGTTTTAACATATAAGATGACAGCTTTTTCTAACATGTGAGAATTAAGTGGTACAAAAGATGTTGTTAATAGTCCATTCAGGCTGCTATAGCAAAACACCATAGATCAGGTGGTGAACAACATCGGGTGGTGAATGATAAATATTTCTCACAGTTCTGGAGGCTGGGAATTCCAAGATCAAGGCACTGGCAGGTTCAGTGTCTAGTAAGGGCTCACTTCGTGATTCATAGGTGGCACCTTCTTGCTGTGTCCTCACATGGTGGAAGGTGGAAGGGGTCTCCCAGGGGCCTCTTTTATAAGGGCAGCAATTTCATTCATGAGGATTCTGCCTTCATAATCTCATCAATTCCCAAAGCTCCAGCTCCTAATACCATCACATTGGAGATTATATTTCAATGTATGAAGAGGGCGAGGGGGTACAAAAATATTGAGACCACAGCAGATGTTTTAGGCTTTGCAATTCAAATGATTAAATGAAAATCAGAGAGAGAAAAAGAAGTTCTCTTTTCAGATCCCTTTCAAACCTGGCCAGGCACAGTGGCTCACTCCTGTAATCTCAGCACTTTGGGAGGCCATGGCAGGCAGATCACCTGAGGTCAGGAGTTCAAGATCAGCCTGGCCAACATGGCAAAACCCCATCTCTATTAAAAATACAAAAATTAGCTGGGCATGGTGGCACACGCCTGTGATCCCAGATGCTCGGGAGGCTGAGGCAAGAGAATTGCTAGAACTCAGGAGGCAGAGGCTGCAGTGAGCCAATATCGTGCCACTGCACTCCAGCCTGGGTGACAGAGCAAGACTCCATCTCAAAAGAAAAAAAAAAAAAGAAGGAACGAAAGAAAGTGACGGTCAATTTTGCAATAATGAAGACACCATTCTGCCTATAAAATGAGTGAAGATTGACCAATGTGTATGGCTATAGGGTAATAGGCACCTCGAGGGCTGCTTATAAAAATGTAATTTGGGTCAGTATTTCTGCAGGGCCATTTGAAAATAAATCTCCAAAGTTTCAAAAAATGTTTATATCCTCTGGCCCAATATACATGCTTATAGGCATTTATCCCAAGGAAACAGAAACATACAAAAATATTTTTTAATGTATAAGAATGTTCATTAGAATGCTATTTCTAATGCTATAAAATTGGAAATAACCTAAATGCCCAACAATAGGCAATGATTAAATAAATTATAGTTTATTAATACAATGAAACAGGATGCAGCCATTTCTTCACACACTTTTCTGCCTCTTCCAACCCCATTAAGGTACTCCAATTATAGTTATATTATAGATATATAATAGATCATGTGATATAGATCATGTAATTCACTGATACGCATTTTTTTTTCACTCTTTCTCTGTGTTTCCTAAAGGTGTTAATGCCCTTGCACTTCTAGCCTGCCTGGAACACAGGAAAAGTGAGCCTTGGCAGCCAAAGCAATTCCTTGGGCAAGCGGATGCAGTGCGTGCAGCTGGGAGTAAGGCAGGCATGAATGGAGATGGTGAGGGCCAGGGGGACACAGGCAGAGCACCACCAGCCACTCTTGTCTCCATTCCGCCCTTCCCTAGCTCCAGGTCCCACCTCAGCTTCTGCATCAACTTCACAGACAGTTGAGATTCCCAGTGCATCTCCACACCAAGGTAAGGAATCATAACCAGAAGGAGTTTGGGGCAGAGCCGCACAATGGTGAGTGCCTATTGTCTCAGCTAGTCAGGAGGCTGAAGCAAGAGGATCACGTGAGCCCAGGAGTTGGAGACTGCACTGAGCTATGGTCATGCCACTGAACTCTAACCTGGGTGACAAAACGAGATCCTGTCTCTTAAAAAATAAAGAAAGAAAAAATAAAGAGTTTGGGGCAGGAAGGAATACATCTACAAACCAGGAAGAAAGAGAAGAAGGAGACATTCCTAAGGGTAAGCTACGTTGTATAAACAAGCCTCATTGTCTTCCACTCCTGTTGAATGATCAGCCACCCGAGGGCTTCTTCATTTTTGTCACCGTCCATCCTATATTGGTCAGTGAAGCTCATCAGGTTACATCCCAAACTGGACAGGCAAAGACAACATCTAGGAACTGTTTGGACCTGCAATCTAGAGTGGAGAAAGCTAACAGCCGGACAACATACAGGCAGGCCACCATCCTGAGTCATACTTCAGGCAAACCAGTAGCCCAAAGTAAAGTATTACAAACACCAGCTCTGTGCTAGGCCCTGGAGAGTTGAGGCTGCTTAAGTGCTTTCTACCGAAGCCCAGATATTTGTCTGGGAACAGAGAAATGGGTTGGTATAAAGCGGGAAAATCAGGACCGTAGCTGGTCCACAAACCATGAGGCAGCTGGGCATGGCAGGGCTGAGGTGTGGGCTGCTGGTGCCCTTGTGGCCAAGTGCTCAGGGTATGTCATCAGTACCTGCTGCTGAACTACATTAAAATTCATTCCTATATGATACCAAAGAAACCCTCCAGGCACCAATCTTGTCTCTCAGAGATTTTCGTCTTAATGCTCTTGTTTTAAATTTGAAGAAGTTCACGAGCTGGCCGTAATTTACTCCTTCAGCCTTCTCTCTCACTTCTCCTCACACAAGCTCTCCATGCTGGGCAAATCCATGTACACACTGATCTTCCACAAGGGCTTCCATTCCTGCCTCCCAATCATAACCTGCAAAGTTTCACCCCTCACCCAGTCTCTTTCCTTACTCTGACACCATCTGGCTCCCATATGCAAAAGTACACACACATCCATGCACACACCCCACTGTCAAGAACTGTGAAAGGTCTGAGCTTTTACCCTACTTACAAACTAACAACTTAGATTTTGCCCTACTTACAAACAAACATCCATTTCATGGATGCTGGCCAAAGACACAAGACTCCTCAGTCAGAAACAAAGGATTTTATTATTCATGCCAGGTACAGCAAGCAGCATAAGTGTCACCATATTTGGCACTGGCTCCCGAAGCTCCAGTTCCCACCAGGCAATGTGAAGAGGGTCAGCTGACCCTTGCTCATGTGGTGGGGTTGCATTACAGGAGAGGACCTCAATGCTTAGGGAGCCTGAATCTTATACAGTGAGCAGTGAGCATGCCTGTCCCTTGTTCTGGAAGGAAATGCTATTGCTATCCTCCAAGACTGTTCAGTACACAAACATCTTTGAAAAGATAGTACTTAAGAAATAACAGCCAGTGCCCACTTATAAGACATGCATAAATGCAGAGGCCTTTGGAGAGACATCTCCCAACCACCTCCAGAAGATAAAAGTAAAGACTGGAGTTGGACTCACTTCTGTTCAAATTCCAGATCCTCTCTCTCTAGCTGTATGATTTTGGACATGTTTCTTAATTTCTCTGAACACATTTTCTCATCTGTAATATAGGTATAATAGCATCCACCATAAAGTTGATGTAGATTGAAATATTCATACAATGCCTAGCAGAGTGCTTATGCCTTGCAAATGCTCACCACATGGCTGCCATCGTTATTAGTAGTAGCATCCAGCTGTCCAAATTCCACAAGTCTTTAAAGCCCTGCATGGTTTACCCACTTTGTGGAAACCGTTGCTTCCCTCCCCATGCCACCTACCAACCACAGAAAGCTCAGCCTCCTTGCTAAAGTCCCCTGCCTCTCCTCTGACAGTTCAGTGAGTTCCAACTGAGGATGGCTCTTGCTCTGTTGTTTTGTCTTGTCGTTTCACCAAAAATGTCTGTCATGTCTTCCTACCTGGAGTAGGAGGGCAGGATTCTGTCTTCTACCTCTCAGTATCACCATAGCATGCAGCATAAGACCTAGCACACACCCCAATAAACACTGACAGGGAGATTGCCCAGCCCAAGACAAGCGAGAAATAGTCATTCGTAGGCAACCAGGCCCCTCTCCACTACACAAAAGAAGTGCATTTTTAAAGAGCAGGACGGAGGCCATTCTCGGCAGCATGGAGGTTGAAACCTGCCTGCAGCCTGAGAGCTGCCAGCCCAGCTCCCTCGCCCCCACACCATGGCCCCCCACCCTGCAACCTGACCCTCCACATGACTCATCACCAGCACTTACATGAGGGGCCTGCCAGAACCCCAGGAAAAGTAGTTCCCTTGGCAAAGGAAGGTAAATCCTGCGCATGAGGAGGAACTTATTTGAAAAGAACCCATTGATTCAAAGTCAAAAAAAGTTATCCTCTGGAAAGGCAACTTCCAGCCAACTTCTGGAATTAAAAGAAAACCCCCTCTGATTAAATGCCATGCCTCAGGGTGGCAAAACACATGCACCTCTAACCCTGCCGTAAACTGGCAAGCCAAAGGCATCTTCTGTGGGTAATTTAGTATTTGGTAACCAACTGACAGCTGATTAAATCCAGGTATGCATTGCAGCCTTCTCTGGTCAGCAAAGAACAAACAGGCCTTCCCAGCCATGCCCAGCACATCCCCACTTCCAGGGCTGGCCTTGGAGCCACCACACACAGGCTACCACAGGATCTGGGGCTGTGCGTCACAAGGTGCTCATTCTGTCGCTTTAAAGCAATCACCCCACAGTCATGGGCATTTCTGAGAAGAGCTGGCTCAACGCACAATCCTGACAAATCTGCACCTGACACTTGCCTGGAAGACTCTTTTTTTTTGTTTTAAGCCATATTACTGAAAACCAGTGGTAGCAAATGTATTGATGGGGGCTGCTGGGGCCTGAGGTTTTGCACACGAGGTGCTGCAGAGTTGGAACCCTCACTCTCCTCCCTTCTCTCCTAAGGTTTGGCAAAAAGCCAGGCACACTCACAGACAGCAGGAGTGCTGCAGGAGAGCGGGGCATGCATGCCTCTCCCCCATGCCCCCAAGTGGGAAAGGCCTTGTACAGGGTCTCTTGATTCTTTGGTGAAACGAGAGTGCTCCCACAGGTTGTCCTGTGTGTGCGTGTTTGTAACCAAATCAGGAGAAACCACGCAGTGGCCGTTTCAACTCGGAGGCTGCAGCACCACTGTGAGGAAGCTGAGGAAGAGTGGGAGGTTGTTGGAGTCGGGGCACAGGGCCCCCATCATCCATCTGCCTCATGGATGAGAGGACCCTGGAGTCCAGTTCTAGCTCTGCCTCTAATAAGCTGAGTGACTGGGTCAGGTTGCCTACCTCAGTTAGCTTTGGATATTCTCCTCACATAAAATCGGGGAATTGAATCTTGTTAATATCATCTCACAGGGCCGTTGTGGGGAATCAAGTGTATGATGAGTGCTCAGTACAGGACTTTGGGTGTGGCAAGGGCTCAGTAAAAGAGTGATTTTTAATCTCCCTCAGATGACTTCATCACAAGATGGCTACCAAATAGCCTTCAAGGCATGAGTCCTCTTCCCCAGAGGCTGCAGGAAAGGAATCATCTCTGCTCCTCACCTAGGGCAGACAGCAGGGAGCAGGGAGCAGGGGCAAGGGATGGTTGTTTTCTGGTCACCACACCCCAGACAAGGACATTCAATGCCCATCACTCTCTCCATCTGATAAAGACCATGGCCCCATGACCATAGCTACCACCACCACCTCCACCCAAGGAGCTGGCACCTAAGATCTGGGGGTTCACAGCTTTCTGCTGGAGTGCCTCCACTTTCAAAAAGCTTTTCAGTGAATGCTGTGATGTATTTTAACCAACACTTATTGAGCACCTGCTCTGAGTTTCTATGCCACTGTCATGGGTGCTGCAGGCTACATGAGGTGTATCTTCCCCAAGCATCTGTTTCACTGGGCTGTATTAATTTAATATTTAGGTCGGTGCAAAAGTAATTGTGGTTTTTGCCATTAAAAGCAATTGTGGTTTTCCCAGCACAAGACAAGGATGCCCTCTCTCACCACTCCCATTCAACATAGTATTGGAGTTTCTGGCCAGAGCAATCAGGCAAGAGAAAGAAATAAAGGGTATTCAAATAGGAAGAAAGGAAGTCAAATTGTCTCTGTTTGCAGGTGACATATATTTAGAAAACTCCATCTCAGTCCAAAAACTCCTTAAGCTGATAAGCAACTTCAGCAAAGTCTCAGGATACAAAATCAATAAGCAAAAATCACAAGCATTCCTATACACCAACAATAGACAAGCAGAGAGCCAAATCATGAGTGAACTCCCATTCACAATTGCTACAAAGAGAATAAAATACCTAGGAATATAACTTACAAGGGACATAAAGGACCACTTCAAAGAGAACTACAAACCACTGCTCAAGGAAATAAGAGAGGAGACAAACAAATAGAAAAACATTCCATGCTCAGCGATAGGAAGAATCAATATCATGAAAATGGCCATACTTCCCAAAGTAATTTATAGATTCAATGCTATTCCCATCAAGCTGCCATTGACTTTCTTCACAGAATTGGAAAAAAACTACTTTAAATTTCATATGGAACCAAAAAAGAGCCTGTTTGGCCAAGAAAATCCTAAGCAAAGAGAACAAAGCTGGAGGCATCATGCTACCTGTCTTCAAACTATGCTACAAGGCTACAGTAATCAAAACATTATGCTCCTGCTACCAAACCAATGGAACAGAACAGAGACCTCAGACATAACACTGCACATCTACAACCATCTGATCTTCAACAAACCTGACAAAAACTAGCAATGGGGAAAGGATTCCCTGTTTAATAAATGGTGCTGGGAAAACTGGCTAACCATATGCAGAAAACAGAAACTGGACCCCTTCCTTACACCTTATACAAAAATTAACTCAAGATGGATTAAAGACTTAAATGTAAAACCCAAAACCATAGAAACCTTAGAAGAAAACCTAGGCAATACCATTCAGGACATAGGCATGGGCAAAGACTTCAGGACTAAAACACCAAAAGCAATTGCAATGAAAGCCAAAATAGCAAATGGGATCTAATCAACCTAAAGAGCTTTGGCACAGCAAAAGAAACTATCATTAGAGTGAACAGGCAACATACAGAATGGGAGAAAATTTTTGTAAGCTTCCCATCTGACAAAGGTCTAATACCCAGAGTCTACAAGGAACTTAAATGAATTTACAAGAAAAAAAACTCCATAAAAAAGCGGGTGAAGGATATGAACAGACAATTCTTGAAAGAAGACATTTATGCGGCCAACAAACATATGAAAAAAAGCTCATCATCACTGGTCATTACAGAAATGCAAATCAAAACCATGATGAGATACCATCTCACACCAGTTAGAATGGCAATTATTAGAAAGTCAGGAAACAACAGATCCTGGTGAGGCTGTGGAGAAATAGGAACGCTTTTACACCGTTGGTGGGAGTGTAAATTAATTCAACTATTGTGGAAGACAGTGTGGTGATTCCTCAAGGATATAGAACCTGAAAGACCACTTGACCCAGCAATCCCATTACTGGGTATATACCCAAAGGATTACAAATCATTCTGCTATAAAGACACATGCACATGTATGTTTATTGCAGCATTATTTACAATAGCAAAGATTTGGAACCAACCCAAATGTCCATCAATGATAGACTGGATAAAGGAAATGTGGCACATATATACCATGGAATACTACGTAGCCATAATAAAGAATGAGTTCATGTCCCTTGCAGGGACATGGATAAGCTGGAAGCTGTCATTCTCAGCAAACTAACACAAGAACAGAAAACCAAACACTGCATGTTCTCACTCATAAGTGGGAGTTGAACAATGACAACACATGGACACAGGGCAGGGAACATCACACACCGGGGCCTGTCAGGGGGTGGGGGGCAAGGGAAAGGAGAGCATTAGGACAAATACCTAATGCATGCGGGACTTAAAACCTAGATGACGGGTTGACAGGTGCAGCAAACCACCATTGCACATGTATACATATGTGACAAACTTGCATCCCAGAACTTAAAAAAAAAAAAAAAAGTAATTGCGGTTTTCGCCATTACTTTTAATGGCGAAAACCGCAATTACTTTTGCTTCAACCTACATTTTACACTAAAAAGAAACATGGGCTTGCAGTGGAAGAGACATGGAGGGATGGAGTTGGAATGCTGATGTGCGAGAAGTCTGGACCAAGGCCACCCAAATGACAGCGAGGCAGAAAGGCTCATTGCTTGCACCAGTGAGGCTGCTACCCCAGAGCAGCAGCTGAAGTTACCAGACACCATCACTGCCTCCTGGAGAGAAAGCACTGGCCTGTAACCTAATGCTGGCCAGAGGGCTCCAAGGGCAAATACAAAAATTAGCCAGGTGTGGCAGCGCGCACCTGTAGTCCCAGCTACTCGAGAGACTGAGGCAGGAGATTGAGACTGAACCCGGGAGGCGGAGGTTGCAGTGAGCCGAGATTGTGCCACTGCACTCCAGCCTGGCCAGGGGACAGAGCGAGACTCCCTCTCAAAAAAAAATTAAAATTAAAAAAAAGACAATAATAAGTTCATAATTACCCCTAACATAATACAACTATCCTTCATACAACTGGAAAGGCACCAATCCCCAACCCAAATACTATTACATAAAGTTAACAATACTTAAATGCTGATATGAAGTCAATAAATCTTACATCACATGATAAAGGAAAAAGGAAATAAAATGAAGGTATTTTCTTAATACAAGTGTATACATGCACAAATGTGTTTTTAACAAAAGAAGGAAATGCTCATGACAATTACAGTCCTCCTTTCTGCAGCTGGTCACGTGGTCGTAGCTGGTATTGATGACTACCTTCTTCTACTACCCATTCTCTATTTCCTTTGCCTTCAGCAAGGACCTAAGGAGGTTGTGGTTTTTTCCTGGTGGAGTGACCCAAACTTTCATTCCTGAAGGGTCCGGGCCCTTTGTAGTCCTGCCTGGATTGGGCTGTTGCAGTTTCTCATTGACCTTAACCACAGGGCATGGTAATACTAAGAGACGCCCTCATGGATCTCCTGTATTCCATGCATACTCCTCCTTACCTCCATTGTAGAGTAGTAGACTGATTTTATCTTGATAGTCTGAGTCAGTCACCCCAGTCAGCACTATAACTCCCTTCTTAACCTGTTGACTTAAAGGTAGGAGGAGCAATCTTAACTTCAACAACACCAAAGTGTCCAGGTGGCAATCTTAACTTCCAGTTTAATGGAATAGTTCTTATGTCTCCTAGTGGCAGCATTCCTCCTTCTGGAACTAAGACCGCTAGGCCAGCAGAACATAGCGTCATGGGAACAAGAAAAAAAAATTTTGCTAGTGGATCACTAGTGAGAGGTATCACTTCTACTTCCACCCCTTGATTCCTGGACCTGTGAATCCTGGCTATGGGAGAAGCAGTACCATATACTGGATGCTGATTCAGAGCATACACAGCCCTCTGAAGAGCTCTGTCCCAGCCCTGCAAAGTATTGTAATCTATTTGGCATTGTAATTGTGACTTCAAAAGGCCATTCCACCATTCTATCAATCCAGCTGCTTCAGGATGATGGGGAACATGGTAAAAACCAGTGAATTCCATGAGCATAAGCCCACTGCTACACTTCTTAAGCCGTAAAGTGAGGGCTTTGGTCAAAGGCAATGCTGTGTGGAATATCATGATGGTGGATAAGGCATTCTGTGAGTCCAGAGATGGTAGACGTGGCAGAAGCATTGTATACAGGATAGGCAAGCCCATATCCAGAGTAGTGTCTATTCCATGAGGACAAACCTCTACCCTTTCCATGTTGGAAAAGGCCCAATATAATCAACCTGCCACCAGGTAGCTGGCTGATCACCCCAAGGAATGGTGCCATATCAAGGGCTCAGTGTGGGTCTCCGCTGCTGGCAAATTGGGCACTCAGCAGTGGCCATAGTCAGGTCAGCCTTGGTGAGTGAAAGTCCATACTGCTGAGCCCATGTGTAACCTCCATCCCTGCCACCATGGCCAGTTTGTTCATGGGCGATGACGGGGTGGCTAGGGAAAGAGGCTGAGTGGTATCCACAGAACAGGTCATCCTATCCACTTGATTATTTAAATACTCCTCTGTTGAGGTCACCTGTTGGTGAGCACTCACATGGGATACAAATATCTTCACAGTTTTTGGCCACTCAGAGAGGTCCATTCACATACCTCTTCCCCAACTTTCTTTGTCACCAATTTTTCAATCATGCTTCTTCCAAGTCCCTGACCATCCAGCCAAACCACTGGCTATAGCCCATGAATTAGTATATAATCAGACATCTGGCCATTTCTCCTTCCATGCAAAGTGCACAACCAGGTGCTCTGCTCAACGTTCCACCCCCTGGGAAGAATTCCCTTCACAACTGTCCTTCAGGGATGTCCTAGAAAGGGGCTGTAGTGCTACAGCTGTCCACTTTTGGGTGGTGCCTGCATATCATGCAGAACCATCTGTGAATCAGGCCCTAGTCTTCCCTTCCTCTGTCAACTCATCATAGGGAACTCCCATGAGGCCATTGGTGTGGGCTGGGGGAAAGGCATAGTGGCAGGAGTGGAGACCATGGGCATTTGAGCCACTTCCTCATGTAACTTACTTGTGCCTTCAGGACCTGCTCGAGCCCGATCACATATATACCACTTCCATTTGATGATGGAATGCTGCTGTGCACAACCCACTTTATGGTTAGATGAGTCAGAAAGCACCCAGTTCATGATAGGCAGTTCAGGTCGCATGGTGACTTGATGACCCATAGTCAAACATTCAGTTTTCACCAAAGCCCAGTAACAGGCCAAGAGCTGCCTCTCAAAAGGAGAGTAGTTATCTGCAGAAGATAGCAGGGCCTTGCTCCAAAATCCTAGATGCCTCCACTATGATTCATCTATTGGGGCCTGCCAAAGGCTCCAAACAGCATCCCTATCTACCACTGACACCTCAAGCACCATTGAATCTGCTGGGTCATATGGCCCAAGTGGCAGAGCAGCCTGGACCTGTTGCAGAGCCTTCTCCTGTTCTGGACCCCACTCAAAACTGGCAGCCTTTCAGGTCACTCAATAAATGGGCCAGAGTAACACATCCAGATGAGGAATGTGTTGCCTTCAAAATCCAAATAGGCCCATTAGGCATCGTGCCTCTTTCTTGGTTGTAGGAGGGGCCAAGTACAGCAACTTATCCTTCACCTTAGAAGGACTATATCAACAGCCCCCACACCACTGGACCCCTAGAAATTTTACTGAGGTAGAAGTTCCCTGAATTTTAGTTGGATTTGTTTCCCCTCCTCTGGCACACAAATGTCTCACCAGTAAGTCCAGTGTGTTTGCTACTTCTTGCTCACTGGATCCAATCAACCTAATGTCATCAATGTAAATGATCAGTGTGATATCTTGTGGAAGCAAAAAGTTATCAAGGTCTCTCTGAATAAGATTATGACACAAAGCTGGAGAGTTGATACACCCCTGAGGTAGGACAGTAAAGGTATATTGCTGATCTTGCCAACTGAAGGCAAATTGCTTCTGGGGGGCCTTATGGACAGGAATGGAGAAAAGGGCATTTGCCAAGTCAATGGCTTCATACCAGGTACCAGGAAATGTGTTAATTTGCTCAAGCAATGAAACCACATCTGGTATAGCAGCTGCAATTGGAGTCACCACTTGGTTAAGCTTACAGTAATCTACTGTCATTCTCCAAGATCCATCTGTCTTCTGCAGATGCCAAATGGAAGAGTTGAATGGGGATGTGATGGGAATCACCACTCTGCATCTTTCAAGTCCTCGGTGGTGGCACTAATTTCTGCAATCCCTCCAGGGATGAGATATTGTTTTTGATTTACTACTTTTCTAGGTAAAGGCAGCCCTAATGGCTTCCATTTGGCCTTTCTCACCATAGTAGCCCTCACCCTACCAGTTAGGAAGCCAATGTGGGGGTTCTGCCAGCTGCTAAGTATATCTATGCCAATTATGCACTCTGGCACTGGGGAAATGACCACAGGATGAGTCCAGGGACCCACTGGACCCACTATAAGTTGGACCTGAGCTAAAACTCCATTAATTACCTGACCTCCATAAGCTTCTACTTTAACTGGAAGACCACAATGACATGTTGAGTCCCCTGGAATCAACATCAGCACAGAGCCATTGTCAAATCGTCCCTGAAATGTCTGATCATTTCCCTTTCCCCAGTGCACAGTTACCTTGGTAAAAGGCCAGAGGTCTCCTTGGCTTGGATGGGAGAAAGATTAACAGCATAAATTGTCAGTAGTCTAGTGGGGTCCTTCCTCAAGGGGACCCAGCCTCCCCTTCATTCAAGGTGTTGTGGGTCTGTAAACTGGCTCAAGTCTGGACATTGATTGAGGGGCTGTGATTTTCTGTTTTTATAATTCAAATTAGTTTTTTGCCCATTCAACCTAGAAGTTTTCTGCTTATATAAATTAAGTAGGAATGCAGTAGGCTTCCTATCAATTTCACTTCTAGGAACATCGTGATTAATTAGCCAATGCCAGAGCTCTACATGAGTCAGACTACTCTGATTGCATCTTTGCCTCTGCTGTCCATTGCAGTAGTTTGCCCACCTTGCCTTTGATACTTGAGTGCTGCCACTTGGCTCCAGCCACCTCAGAATCCAATTATTCCTATTGTATTTAAATTTTGTAGTTGAGTGACTGCAGTTCCCACTGTTAAATCTGATATACAGAGAAGAGCAATTACAGGGCTCTTCAAAGATGCAGGTGCTGCCCTCACAAACTATTTTGTAAGGCATTTGTCAAGGGTATATCTTCTGGACCCTCCCAGCTGGGATGAGTAGGTCTAAAGTGAATAATCCACTCCACCATCCCAATCTCCCCAAGCCTTTCGATCCCTTCATCTACATTAAACCAAGGGAGATCAGGTATTTCCAGCTCGCTCATAGTGGGCCATCTTTTAATCCATATTTTAGCTAACCAAGCACATAAACTATTAGAACCATTTTTAACTCCCGGAGTTGCAACGTTGAATGCAGAGTCCCTACTTAGTGGGCCCAAATCGATAAATTCAGCCTGATCCAACTCTCTGTTCCTTCCACCATTATCCCACACCCTTAATATCCATTCCCATGCCTGTTCTCCAGATTTCTGCTTATATAAATTAGAAAGCTCAAGAAGTTCTTTTCGAGTACACTCTTTTTGAGGACACTCGAAAAGTGCACCTCCTCATGGGTCATATTTCAACCTCACCTCTACAGGCCCAATGGGACTTTAGTCTAGTTATAGGTCTAGAAGCAAACAGGGGTGTTGGGCGTGGCTCCTGAGGAGAATCAACATTATCTGGCCTGGCAACTGCCTCAGGGGAGGCCATCACTGTTGCCTCAGTCAGTGCACGGTTTATCTCCTCAGACAAAGGGAGAAAGGCTGATGGCAGCATGGGTCAGGGAGGCGATGGGGAAGCTGTTTCTTCTGGCAAAAAAAAGTTTCATCAGAGTTTACAAGCTCAGTGTCCCCAGCTTCATCAGTGTCCTCCCACACATCCCCATTCCGAGTTGCAGGGTCCCATTCTTTTCCAATCAACGCCCTCACTTTAGCAGTAGACACCTGGCGAGGCTGTGCATGCTCCTTTCATTGCAGGTCAGCCCCTTACATGATAAGAGCTTGTGCTTTTTTTCCCACAATTTCAGCCCTTTTTCTATAGCAGATAAGACTCTCACTCAGGGAAATCTTAGCAGATTTGAGGCTCAGTTTCTGCTTCTGAAGCCAGGAGTTAGAATCCCTGACTCTAACACAGTGATGACAAAGTTCATCACTTTGTCCACTAAACTTAGAAACAATCAACCAGCTTCATTATGTTCTTTGGTTCTCCACATATGGTCAAAGGTATTATGTATAGAATCACTAGACTCCTTGCCTCTCATGAGCAGTGAATCAGGAGCATCAAATGCATTTATTTTGCATAACTCTCTAAACAGTTCACACCAAGGACTATCAGTGTTCTCCATACTATTAGAAGTAGGGTCCTTAGCATTTTTGGGTCTAATCATATTAAGCTGCCAACACCAGAAACCCAAAACCAATGAAAGAACTCCATCCTTCCTATTCTGTTCCTCTAGAACCACTCCTGGTACCAAAATCTGTATTAGTCAGGGTTCTCTAGAAGGACAGAACTAATTGGATAATTATATATATAAAAGGGAGTTTATTAAGTATTAACTCACTTGATCACAAGGTCCCACAATAGGCCATCTGTGAGCTCAGGAGCAAGGAGAGCCAGTCCGAGTCCCAAAACTGAAGGACTTGGAGTCCAATGTTCAAGGGCAGGAAGCATCCAGCACAGAAGAAAGAGGTAGGCTGGGAGGCTAGGCCAGTCTAGTCTTTTCATGTTTTTCTGCCTGCTTTACTTTAGCCATGCTGGCAGCTGATTAGATGGTGCCCCCCCCAGATTACGGGTGGGTCTGCCTTTCCCAGCCCACTAACTCAAATGTTAATCTCCTTTGGCAACACCCTCACAGACACACCCAGGATCGATACTTTTCATCCTTCAATCCAATCAAGTTGACACTCAGTATTAACTATCACAACCTGAGACCTCAACATAAACACTGTCTGGCCCACAATTCCACGTAGGACTCCCCAGTTCTGCCAATCCAGGGACAACCTCCCCATGGACCAGCAGGTGTTTTCCAGCTGAGAACTTTGCTGCCATTGCCTGCACCCTTCTCCTTCACCAAACACTCGCTGAGCCATTAATTTTCTTTCAGCATGCAGGGAGCATGCCAAGAACTTCCTGTAGCTCATGAGTCATGGTCTCTGAGCACAGAACATCTCCTGAGGGAAACAAGGGCTGCGAGGAGCCCCAAACCTCAAGAGAAGCTCTGCCAGAGGATGCACTGACTAGGAGGCAGCACTCAGGAAAGGTCCCGCCCGAGATGCTGGGATGTTGTTCAGGGTGCCATGGAAACCTCACAGGGTGGCCAGGCCCGAAAGAACTCAGAGCAGGCAGAAAACAGGCACTGACCTGGGATCAGGCAGCCAAATGTTTGTTCTCGGGAGCCCAGGCTTGACAGAGTTGCTGAGGGAACTGAATAAGAGAACGTATGTGAGATTGTTCTGCAAGCTATAAAGCATTGTTACTACTAAACAAAAATTAGACATCAGACCCATGAGGTGTAACATTCCCTGCCTCTCCTTTCTATTCCCTTTGAACTCCACTTTCTAGGAAAGATTAAGGAGGAGGAAACACTCAGAATGTCTTGACTGTGAAATTGAACTCAGCTGAATCTGCTGCAGGTAGACAGTCTCTTCACTAATGGGAAGCTTTAAAGAGCTTTACAATGAGACCTGCAAACCAGTACCCAAGAGACCTGCAAGCCAAATGCAGGAACCCCAACGTGTTAATTTTGCACACACTATGGAGCATGTCTACCTTTTGTCATCTTACCTGAATCAACCAACAAATATTTATTCAGCACCTGCAGTGTACCAGGACCATGTTAGATGTGTCATTTCCAGAAGCTATTCAGAATCTTTTTGTCTCTTAAAACCATAATGTGTCAGCCATCTACCTCTAGCACTATACTTAATATTCGCAACACTCCTCTGACCCAGACAACGGGTGAGAGAGAGACGGTTTGTCTGGGAATTCACTTCCATTTCAAATGTTACTGTTTTCCAGCTTTTGCTATATCACTCTTGGCTTTCTATAGAATCTGTTCTCTTTACTTTTTCCCTTCTGTTTCTCCTACAACTTCACATACAAGCACAGCTAAAATGCTGACAATAATTGCAAGACACTTCACCCCAGGGGATCCTGGTTTCTTCACCTGAACAATGAAGAATGTTTAAGAGAAGCTCCGAGGACCCTTCCACCTCTGTCCTTCTGAGATCCTGAGGTTCTAAGTAGCCAGATCTTCATTTTTAAATAAGGAAAGGAAGCTCAAGGCAGGGAGAAGCGCCCAGGACATGGACAAAGTGAAGATCAGAGAGACTCAAACTGTTGATGTGCCACAATGCTCTGCTCCACACCCAGCATGGAATAGCCTGAATTAATAATTAATAATCATTAATAATAGTTGTTTTATTATATAATGTTCAATTCTTTAATTATAATTTTATAATTATATACTTGAATATCTTTATAATTAATAAATTAATAATTAATCACAAGAGATGCTATGAACAGATGCTTATCTGTGTCCAGAACAAGAAGAAAACTATTAGATTGGGATGAGGTGAAAACTATGACATTTTAAACAGACCAAGTTTCCTTAAGCAATTATTTTGTTACTAGGTGTTTACCAAAAAGGTTAAATCTAGCCTGATATTGAGAATAGGAGCCCTGGGATGGCAGCGAGCCAAGGAAGACCAGACAAGAAGAGGGATGGATTTTATCCTTCCTTAGACTGGACTTCAGCCAGTCAGCATTCATGGCTGGCCCCTGGAAGCCCTTCAAAAGGTGGCTATGGTAGCCCAAAACACAACCTATCTCCAACGCTTGTGAACAGGACAGGAAAAGTTAAAAATTAGTCATGGGCTTCTTTACCCTTACAAATTCTTGGAGTGCCACTCTAAGAAATGGACAAAGATACAAATGGAGAAGGGAGAGAATGCTGAGAAAGACTAAGGTGATTTTCATTAAGAGGGCCAGGTACTCCCAGACCAAAGAAAATCACAGCTCCCTGAAGGAGGTAGCAGAAGACAAGCCAGCCAGCAGAAGCTAGAGTTTGAGGGAAAAGGGCTAAGGGAGAGTGAAGATAGAAAGTATGGCCTAGAGGAGGAGACAGCTGCTAGACTTGGTGCAATTTGGGGAAGAGGTGGCATGTAAGGTGGGTTGTTAGTTTGCTCTATATGATGCAATGTAATGCCCCTCTTCTGTGCCTTGTCCATGGACTTCCATAAAGACTTAAATCATTTTATAAGGTTTTATTGAAGTTGGAAGTGTACTTCTTTTGAATGTTACCCTTTGTTAAGACTGATGCAAAGTCTTACCCTGGTTGCATTCTGGTGAGTTCTGGAAGAGCACTGTGTGCCTGAGATAACCTCAGACCTGCTATCTGCTGCATTTATAAAGAGTATGTATCAGGGAAAAGGCTTTGGGTTTGAAGGCAAAAGATACTGGCTTCAATCATAATTTCTTGGAGGAGTTGTTTAGCCTCTCAGCTTCCTAATTTTGAAAAGAAGATGATAATTTCTAAACTGATAAGGTATGTACATATATATATACACATATATACATATATACACTTTTATATATACACACACACACACATATATATATATGGTGGTCCTCAACCAGGAGGCCACTGAATCACCATGAAAGGCTTTTAAAAGCCCATGTGCCTGTAACAAGGAATGAAGTACTGCATACATGCTACAGCATGGATGAATCTCAAAAACCCCATGCTAAGTGAAAGAAGTCAGGCAGAAAAGTCCACATATTAAATGATTCCATTTATATGAAAGGTCCAGAAAAGGTAAATCTACAGATACAGATCATAGATTAATAGTTTTCTAGAGCTAGGGGTGGAAATGGGGAATGATGGCAAACAGTAAGTTTTCTTTTTGGGATGATGGAAATTATTTAAAATAAGATTGTGGTGATGATGGTTGTACAACTAATACAAATAATCATTTAATTGTTCACTTAAAATGGGTGAATTTTATGGTAATAAATTATGCCTCAATAAAGCCTTAAATAAATATACGTGCCCTCATTTCCCCCAATTTGATAGTCCTGGTGGGAAAAGCGGGGGATGTGTATTCTGAAAGAATTTCCTTCAGTTCTTATATATGCCATCTCTGCCCCCACTGAAGAATCATTGATACAAGCCCTTGTTCCTCAAAGAGTGGTCCATGGGCCAGGAGCATTAGCTATCTCCCGGGAACTTACTGGAAATCCAGACTCCAAGGCCCCAGTGCAGAACTGTGATTTGTGGCTTGAAGTTGGTGAGCACATTCAAGTTTTGGAAGCACTGCTCTAGAACCTTCTGCAAACAGCAACAGACCAGCTTTCCCAAGGTCTTTGCTCTTGTCATGCCCTTATCCTTTAAGAATCCAACATTTGACAGGAGTCCTTTCTCTGAGAACATGCTTGCCTTCCTGCAACCAGATAATAGGGGGTGAAAAAAAGCTTTTCAAATTAAGGTCATTAGTTATTTGTTATAAACAACACTAATCAGTGTTGACTGTGTGCCTCAAAGCCTTGCCCAAATGTTTATGTGTGGCTGAAACCAAGAGCGAAATACCAGACATCTAAGGAGTGCAGCCCTCACCCCGCTTTCTAGATGGACATTGAAGAATCCAAATCCAAGATCCCATTTACTGCAGCTGAGAGGCCTCCCTGCAATATGTCCTGTTGGTAAGCTGCCCTCACTACTATTTCTTTCAGTAATCACACAGTGCAAATATCAGATGGTTGGCATTATGCACTGGAAAATAACCTAGACATGAGCAACACTGCCATATTCTGATGCTTCGAAGTGAATAATACAGAAGATGACTTATTTCTAATTGGTCTAATTCTGGCCTGGTGGACAAGCAGAAATTGTGTTTTAGAAATTGCTCTGGGAACTGTTAATTGCCAAAGCTAATGACTGTCCCATCCCCAAAAGATACTGGCACTGAACAGTAACCTCAAATATCTACATAACAGAGACTTTTCTTTGCATTTTTTACTCTAAAACTGTAAACAGTGACTAAGCTGTTTGTATTGGAAGTGTTATTCACTGTACCATTGAAATTACCCCGTCCAGAAGGAAAAGGTCAGAGCCCTGTGGATCCCTCTAATTGGCCCAGAGATCGAGTTCATGTTACCACTGTCAGGATCAGGTACCCCTGGAGCAGTCCCCTCAACCAGACATAAAGGTGCGGGGCAGGGCACATCAGCACCAACTGGCAATCAATGGCAGCATTTGGCAGGTCATGAGTCTCCTCTGAGAAACGCAGACAAGAAATGAAGTGTTTAACATTTTGTATTTTGAGGAGAGATCATAAATTAAATGTCAATATGATGGAGGAAGAAAAGGAGCCTTCCTGGGGCAAGTAGGTGCTGATAATAATTGGAGACCTGGAGAGAAAACAAATTGCATTTGGCAGCATGAAAATAAATGATTGTATGTGTCAGGGTTAAAGAAAAATCTCTTCTGTTTGAAGTGGGGAGTTGCTTTGGAACCTAAAGGGGGTTATTGCCCAGATAGGAGAGAGGGGAGACGAACGTTATGAACTTACGGAGAATGAATGTAGTATGCTTGATCCTAGTTGAAGTATACTTCACGTTAGAAATAATGAGAGAGGCCAGGCGCGGTGGCTCATGCCTGTAATCCCAGCATTTTGGGAGGCCGAGGCAGGTGGATTGCCTGAGCTCAGAAGTTTGAGACCAGCCTGACCAAAATGGCAAAACCCCATCTCTACCAAAAATACAAAAATTAGGCAGATGTGGTTGCAGGCACCTGTAGGCCCAGCTACTGAGGAGGCTGAGGCAAAAGAATTGCTTGAACCCAGGAGGCAGAGGTTTCAGTGAGCCAAGATTGCGCCACTGCACTCCAGCCTGGGCAACAGAGTGAGATCCTGTCTCAAACAAAAAGAAAAGAAATAATGAGAGTCTCTGAGCAAAGTGGGACCAGACTGAGCAGTTTGGTTTTTTTTTTTTTTTATCTTCTGAGTGTAATGACATGAAAAGTTTTATCTTGCAGTTCAACTTCACTCAGCTGCCTTGAGTTGGCTGCCTGGAACACTGTGTCAAAGATTCTAAGGCTGTGTTTGCGCTTTTCAGAAAAGATTAGCAATATCTGCCCTGGGAGCTGGATGGCGTCTGCATGCTTCACGTCTTCTGACTTAGGGTTATCGTAGAGAAGAGCCACTAGAAGTTCAAAAGCAAACTAACTCTATTAAACAGAGAAATAGTGTTGAAACCTATGTGCCTACTACAAGAGAAACAATTTCCTCCTAAATTTTTAAATTTCCAAACTTGTGCTAAAAAACAGATGCAATAAGAATTGCATCTTGAATTTAACTTGATTATTGATTCATTCAAGTATTTCTGTGTGCCTACCAGAAGGGTAGCACCAGGGATAAATGATAGGCATGACAAATTGCTTCTGAGCTCCAAGAATTCGCAGTCTAGTACAGGAGACAGGCAAGTAAATGGACCACAAGAGCTGCAGAGCTCTTGAGCATACAGTTGAGGATACTGGGGTAGGTGAAAAATGGCCCCCCAAGATATCCACATCCCAATCCTTAGAATCTGTGAATGTTCCCGTATATGGCAAAAAAGGGTCTTTATGGGTGTGATTAAGTTAAGGATCTTGAGATGGGAGATTATCCTGGATTATCAGGGTAGGCCCTCAATACGATCACATATGTTCTTATAAAAGGGAGGCAAGGGTTTGACACAGACAGAAGATGATAAGGCAATGTGACCACTGGGGCAGAAAATGGAATGATGCAACCACAAACCGTTAACCATGGAATTCTGGCAACCACCAGAAACTGGAAGCTAGAAGAGGCAAGGAACAAATTCCCCGTTAGAGTCTTTGGAGGAAGCACGGTCTTGCCAATATGTGATTTCAGTCCAGTGATACTGAGTTCAGATTTGCAGCCTTAGCAGTATTACAGAATACATTTGTGTTACTTGAATCCATAAAATTTGTGATAATTTGTTACAACAACCATCAGAAACTAATACAGATGCTCTTGAGAGCTCATGGGAAAATGGCTCATAATCAGGGTTCCTGGGTCAAGTTTGGGAAATGATTCGGGCTGATTTAGACAAAAAGACTCTCTGGAAGGCTATGGGGACAGGGACTTCAATATGTGGCTCATAGGATCTAGAAAGGCTGGAAGAGCAAGCTCAGAAGGTGAGAGTGTTACAGAGGAAGGTTTCCGAGACACACGGCACCAAAATATGTTAATGGCAGTAGTTACCTGTATAGGTCCACAGCAACCTCAATTCTTGCCTTCTCAGAAGAAAGAATTTGTGGGGCATAAAGCAGGAGAGACCAAGGCAAGTTTTAGAGCAGGAGTTAGTTTATTAAAACTAAGTTAGCTTATTAGAGCAGTAATGAAAGGAAGGAAAGCACACTTGGAAGAGGGCCAAGCGGGTAATTTGAGAGACCAAGTGCACGGCTTTACCGCTTGACTTGGGCTTTTACATGTTGACATACTTCCGGGGTCTTCCATTACTTCTCCCCACTCCTGAGATCTTATTGGGAAGCCACTGATCACCAGTTTCAGGTGTGTTTTACCTATTAGGAGAGTACCTTTCCCTGGTGCCGGCTGTGACCAATTATTACTTTAGAGGGACAGCTAACAACCACCTGACTATCACTGATGGTTGCCCAACACTCCTTGTGTATGTTGGGGGAGCCCTCTCCTGCCCTGCTCATACCTGACTAGCTACGTACTACAGCAGGAGGACCCCAGAAGGCTCCAAACACCAAGTGGAAAGAACAATTCTTCCATGAGGCAGCTACCCCTGCCCCTGGAAACAGGAAATGAATTCTGGCCATCTCTTTTATCTTTGTGTCACTCACGTGTGATCCAAAATTCCAAAAAGTAGGGTCAGATTGGGTGAGTCCTAGATTGTTAGGGGTTGGGAGAGAAAGAATGTCCCCCTCTACAGCTTCCTCAGTGGTACAAGGAGTAAAGGATCCCACAAGTACTACTATGAGACAATTCCTCCCCAAACTTGGAAGGGTTTTAGATGTTAACAACAAGAAACAACAATAATATAACCAGAAATAATAAATATCCATACGAGAAAACACCTAATCCTTTTGGGGTGGCTTTTGGAAAAAATTGATATGTAAGCTGGAACCTTAAAAAAAAACAGTAGAAGTCAGCTGTGGGTGTTTTAGGGTTGAATTATTTCACATGCCTGCACACAAATAAAGCCCTAATGTGTTAATATCTCAGCTGACTGACCTGCTCATCAACCCTGGCTCCTATTTTCATGTCTTATTGTTTTACTCCTGACCATAAAGTGTGAAATCATCTGAAAAGATTTGACAAGGAAAAATAAGATGATGGGGTTGAACCAAAAGACACCACATATGGGCCCTTCCGGACCTCACTGTTCCTATGTCCTCAGGGCTTCAACTTGGAATCCCCCATAATCAAGGGCACTGAGAGCAAAAGTGCTATTGTAATTAATGAAATGTGTATTACATTGCTTAGCAACCCCGCTCTGTTTGTGTGACTAACTCCTTGCCCGAACACATATAACTTTGGCTCTCTGGAGAATATAACTGAGTCACAACTCTACTTTTATGAGATCAGGGAAGAATAAAAACTTTATTTACCTACGTGGTTGCCTGCGGTTCCTAAAATGAAGCAAAGCTCTAAGACGTTCAGGTGAGATGACCCAGAAGACTAAAGGAGGATAATGAGGATTAATGGGAACAGCAAGTTTCAAGAACAGGCTGAAAATAAATTCTATTATCATTATTCTTCCAACGAAGTGGAGAGATCCAGTCGGAGGGGTCTTTGTCAGCCTGGGCACCAGTATAAAGTCTGAGATGGTCAGTAAAGTCAGTAGGATTAATGTTAAACACAGTCAATCCCTTGCCGTTGTTCTTAAATTGAGCCTTTATGCCTAGAAGTTTCCTGGGAAGAATGTAATGCTTATGCTGTATGGATGAGATTAAAAGCAAATTTACTAAACATTTAGCTAAAGCATACCCAACTATTTACAGATAGCGTATGTTATTATGGATATAAATGAGTCTATAAGCAAGTGATTCCCATTTAGGCCACTGGAATCCACCATCGCTTCATAACTTCCCCTGACAGGCTGCTCCTCAGAGTCGTGGTCTGTCTCTTCCTTGCCCTAACATTTCCTTGTCCCACCTCCAGGGGAAGCACAATCAAGGAAAGGGGTCAAAAAACCTGTCACTTGGCAGTTGTGTGCCATTAGCAACTCTCAGGGTCCCAGATTCCTGATTTGTAATTTGCACAAAATAATGGTACTTCAGAGGGTTGTTCTTGAAATTTATTAGATATTATGAGATACTATCACTGCCTGGCATGTAAGAAACAGTCAATAGTAACTACTTTGCATTGGGTTGGAATCCTAGCTAGACCACTTATCAGTTGTTGACTTTGTACTAACTACGTATCTGAGCTTCCATTTCCTTCTATGTACAACAGTAATAACAATGCCTATCTTATGAGAAATTCTTGAGGGTATTAAATGAGATAATATATAGAAATTAATGTGACACAATGAGTATTCAATTAGTAGTCATTAACTGGTGGGAACAACTTTACTGTTTCTACCCATTGTCTCTCTTAGGTGGGTTTAGCTAATGCTTGGATAATTAGGGATATCTGGTTCTTTCCTCCTAAAAAGACAAATTTCTCTAAGTTACTATGATTTTTAAAAATAACTTAAGGAGAGAGATAATCTCTTCTACAGCTTGGTGTACCTTGTGCCTATGACACAACAGATGCAAAATAAAATTGAATTTTTAAAAACATCTCCCCTGTCCCTGATTTCTTGCCCTGCACCAACTCCCAACAGCTTTCTACTCCACCTCATACTGTTTCTTGAGAATCCTTTTTTTTTAACTTTAAATTTTAGTTTTTGTGTGTGCATAGTAGGTATATATATAGATGGGTTACCTGAGATACTTTCATACAGGCATGCAATGCATAATAATCACACCGTGGTAAATGGGGTATCCATCCCTTCAAGCATTTATCCTTTGTATTGCAAACAATCTAGTTATATTCTTTTAGTTATTTTTAAATGTACAATTAAGTCATTATTTACTATAATTACCCTGTTGTGCTATCCAATACTAGGTCTTATTCATTTTTTTCCATTTTTTGTACCCCTTAACCATACTCACTTCCCCCTGATACTCCACTACTCTTCCCTGCCTCTACTTTCTATCTCCATGAGTCCAGTTGTTTTAATTTTCAGCTCTCACACAAAGTGAAAACATACAAACTTTGTCTTTCTGTGTCTGGCTACTTTCACTTAATGACCTACAGTTCCACCCATGTTGTTGCAAATGATGGGACTTCATTCTTTTTTATGGTTGAATAGTACTCCATTGTGTATAAGTACCACATTTTCTTTAACCATTCATCTGTTGATGGACACTTAGATCACTTCCAAATCTTGGCTATTGTGAATAGTGCTGCAAAAAACATGAAAGTGCAGATAGCTCTTTGATAACCCGACTTCCTTTCTTTTGGGTATGTATCTAGCAGTGGGACTGCTGGATTGTACAATGTATCATATAGCTTTTTGAGGAATCTCCATAGTAGTTGTACTGTAATTCTCCATAGTAGTTGTACTAATTTCCATTCCCACCAACAGTATACAAGGGCTCCATTTTCTCCATATCCTCGCCAGCATTTGTTATTGCCCATCTTTTGGATAAAACCCACTTTAACTGGGTTGAAATGATATCTTATTGTAGTTTTGATTTGCATTTTTCTGATGATCAATGATGTTGAGCACCTTTTCATACACCTGTTTGCCATTTGTGTGTGTTCTTTTGAAAAATGTCTAATCATATCTTTTGCCCATTTTTAAATTAGATTATTAGACTTTTTTTCCTATACAGCTGTTTGAGCTACTTATTTTGCTAGTTTTTAATCCCTTATTAGATAGTTTGCAAATATTTTCTCTCATTCTATGGGTTGTCTCTTCACTTTGTTGATTGTTTCCTTTGCTGTGCAGAAGTTTTTTAACTTGATGTGATCCCATTTGTCCATTTTTGCTTTGGTTGTGTGTGCTTATGGGGTATTACTCAAGAAATCTTTGCCCACTTCAACATCCTAGAGAGTTTCCTCAATGTTTTCTTTGAGGAGTTTCATAGTTTGAAGTCTTAGATTTTAGTCTTTAATCTATTTACATTTGATTTTTTATATGGCAAGAGAAAGGGGTCTAGTTTCATTCTTTTGCATAAGGATATCCAGTTTTTCCAGCACCATTTATTGAAGAGACTGTCCTTTCCCGCACTGCATGTTCTTGGCGCTTTTGCAAAAAATGAGTTCACTGTAGATGTTTGGATTTGATTCTGGGTTCTCTCTTCTGTTCTGTTGGCTATGTGTCTGTTTTTATGCCAGTAATATGCTCTTTTGGTTACTATAGCTCTGTAGTATAATTGGAATTCAGGTAATGTGACTCCTCCAGTTTTTTTCTTTTTGCTCAGGATAGTTTTGGCTATTTTGCCCAGGATAGCTTTGGCTATTTGGGTCTTTTATAGTTCCATATAAATTTTAGGAATTTTTTCTATTTCTGTGAAGAATGTCATTTTTATTTTGATAACGATTGCATTGAATCTGTACATTGCTTTGGATAGTATGGACATTTTAACAATATTGACTCAATCCAGAACATGAAATATCTTTACATATTTTTGAGTCTGCTTCAGTTTCTTTCATCAGTGTGTTATAGTTTTCATTGTACAGGTATTTCACCTCTTCAGTTAATTCCTAGTATTTTATTTGTAGCTATTGTAAACAAGACTACTTTCTTGATTTCTTTTACAGATCATTCTCTGTTTGCATATAGAAATGCTACTGATTTTTGTATGTTGAGTTTGTAACCTCCAACTTTACTGAATTTTTTTATCAGTCCTAATCATTTTTTGGAGGAGGCTTAGGTTTTTAAAAATATAAGATCATATCATGTGCAAACAAGGATAATTTGACTTCTTCCTTTCCAATTTTAACGCCTTTGTTTCTTTCTCTTGTCTGATTGCTCTAGCTAGGGCTTCCAGTACTATGTTGAATACCAGTGATGAAAGTAGGCATCCTTGCTGTGTTCCAGGTCTTAGAGGAAAGGCTTTCAGTTTTTCCCCATTCTGTATGATACTAATCATGGGTCTGTCATATATGGATTTTATTGTGTTGAAGTATGTTCCTTCTATACCTGGTTTTTTTTTAGGGTTTTTTAAATCATGAAGGGATATTGAATTTTATCAAATGCTTTTTCAGCATCAATTGAATGATCATATGATTTTTGTCCTACAATTCTGTTGACATGATGTATCACATTGATTAATTTGTGTATGTTTGAGCCATCCGTGCATCCCTGGATAAATTCCACTTGGTCATGATGAATATTCTTTTTAATGTGTTGTTGAATTTGGTTTGCTAGTATTTTATTGAAGATTTTTGCACCAATGTTCATCAGAGTTATTGGCCTGAAGTCGTCATCATCTTCTTCTTCTCCTTCTCCTTCCTCTTCTCTTCCTTCTCCTCCTTCTCCTTCTTTTTAATGAGTCTTTGTCTGGTTTAGATATTCAGGGTAAACACGGTCCTCAAATGATGAGTTTGGAAGTATTCCCTTCTCCTCTATTTTTGGAATAGTTTGAGTAGGATTGTTATTAGTTCTTGTTTAAATGTTTGGTAAAATTCAGCAGTGAAGCCATTGAATCCTGGACTTTTCATTGCTGGGAGGCTTTTATTATGGCTTCAATCTAATTACTTGTTATTGGTCTGTTCAGGTTTTGGATTTCTCCATGGTTTAATCTTGGTAGGCTGTATGTGTCTAGGAATTTATTTCTTCTAGGTTTACCAGTTTATTGGCATATAGTTGCTCATAGTAGCCGATAATGATCCTTTGAATTTCTGTAATATTGGTTGTAATGTCTCCTTTTTCATCTCTAATTTATTTATTTGTATCTTTTCTTTTTTCCTAGTCTTGCCAAAGGTTTGTCATTTTGTTTACCTTTTCAAAAACCCAACTTTTAGTTTCATTTATCTTTTGAATTGTTTTCTTCAATTTCATTTATTTCTGCTCTGATCTTTATTATTTCTTTTCTTCTACTAATTTTGGGTTTGGTCTGCTCTGGCTTTTCTAGTTCTTAAAATGCATCATTAGGTTATTTATTTGAAATTTTTGTACTTTTTTAATATAGGTGCTTATAGCTATAAACTTTTCGCTTTTGCTGTATCCCATAGGTTTTGGTATGTTGTGTTTCCATTATCATTTGTTTCAGGAAATTTGGTAATTTATTTCTTTATTTCTTCATTGACCACTGGTCATTCAGCAGCATATTGTTTAACTTACAGGTGTTTGTATAGTTTCCAAAATTCCTCTTGTTATTGATTCCTAATTTTATTCCATTGTGATCTGAGAAGATACCTGAATTTAAGATAATTCCAACTTTTTTTGAATTTTTTAAAGATTTTTTGTGGCCTAACGTATGGTCAGTCCTTGAGAGTAATCCATGTGCTGAGGAAAAGAATGTGTATTCTGCAGCTGTTGGATGAAGTGTTATGTAAATATACGTTAGTTCCATTTAGCCTATAGTGCAGGTTAAGTCTGATTTTTTTTTCCTGTTGATTTTCTCTTTGAATGATCTGTCCAGTGCTGAAAGTAGAGTATTGAAGTCTCCAGCTATTTTTATATTGGGGTCTATCTCTCCTTTTAGCTCTAATAATATTTGTTTTATATATTCTTGGAGCTCCAGTGTTGGGTGCATATATATTTATAATGGTTGTATCCTCTTGCCACACTGACCCCTTTATCATTATATAATGAACTGTATCTTTTTATAGTTTCTGTCTTGAAGTCTATTTTGTCTGATGTAAGTGTAGCCACTCCTCCTCTTTTTTTTTTTCTTTTTTGGTATTCATTGGCATGGAATATCTTTTTCCATCCCTTTCCTTTCAGGCTATGTGTTCTTTACAGATGAAGTGTGTTTCTGTAGGCAACAGATCAGTGGGTCTTACCTTTTTATCCATTCAGCCACTCTACATCTTTTGATTGGAAAGTTTAGTATATTTACATTACATGCTATTAGTAAGGACTTACTCCTGCCATTTTGTTGTTTGTTTTCTGATTGTTTTGTGGTCTGCTCTCCCTTCTTTCCTTCATTTCTGTCTTCCTTTTAGTGAAAGTGATTTTCTCTGGTAGTTTGTTTTAATTTCTTGCTTTTTATTTTTTGTGTATCTGTGTATATCTTTTTGGTTTGAGGTTATCAAGAACCTTGCAAATAATATTTATAACCCATGATTTTCAACTGATGACAACTTGCCACTGGTTGCATAAACTAACAAACAAGCAAAGAGAAAACTAAGAAAAACTGTACACTTTAACTTTGTCCCCTGCTTATTAACTTTTTGTTGTTTCTATTTATCTTATTGTACTGTGTCTTGAAAAGTTGTTGTAGTTATTATTTTTTATCTGTTCATTATTTAGTCTTTCTACTCAAGATATGAGTAGTTTACGCACCACAATTATAGTCTTATAATATTCTGTAGTTTTCTGTGTTCTTACAATTACCAGTGAGTTTTGCACCTCCAGATGATTGCTTACTGCTCATTAACATCCTTTTCTTTCAGATTGAAGAACACTTCATCTGACAGCTGCAGAATACACATTCTTCCCCTCAGCATGTGGATTACTCTCAAGGACTGACTATATGTTAGGCCACAAAACAAGTCTTAAAAAACTCAAAAAAAATTGAAATTATCTTAAATTCAGGTATCTTCCCAGATCACAATGGAACAAAATTAGAAATCAATAACAAGAGGAATTTTGGAAACTACAGAACACATGTAAGTTAGACAATATGCTCCTGAATGACCAGTGGTCAATGAAGAAATGCATTCTTGTAGGATACATGTGGTGTTGATGAAATCCCTCAGCTTTTGTTCAACTGGGAAAGTATTTCTCCTTCATGATTCAAGGATATTTTCACTAAATATACTAATCTAGAATAAAAGTTGGTTTTTTTTTTCTTTCGACACTTTAGATATGTCATGCCACGCTCTCCTGGCCTTAAGGTTTCCACTGAGAAGTCTGCTGCTGCCAGACTTACTGGAGCTCCATTGTATGTTATTTGTTTCTTTTCCCTTGCTGCTTTCAGAATTCTTTTTTATTCTTGACCTTTGGGAGTTTGATTACGAAATTTCTTGAAGTAGTCTTATTTGGGTTAAATCTGCTTGGTGTTTTGTAACCTTCTTGTACTTAAATATTGATCTTTTTTTCTAGGTTTGGGAAGCTCTATGTTATTATCTCTTTCAATAAACTTTTTACTCTAATCTCTCTCTCTATGCCTCTTTAAGGCCAGTAACTCTTAGACTTGCCCTTTTGAGGCTATTTTCTAAATCCAGCAGGCATGCTTCTTTCTTTTTAATTTTTTCTTTGGTCTCCTCTTACTGTGTATGTTCAGCCTGTCTTCAAGCTTACTAATGCTTTCTTCTGTTTGATCAACTTTGCTGTTAAAAGACTCTGATGCATTTTTCAGTATGTCAATTGCATTTTTCAACTCCAGAATTTCTGCTTATTTTTAATTATTTCAATCTCTTTATTAAATTTGTCTAATAGAATTCTGAATCCCTTCTCTGTGTTATCTTGAGTTTCTTTGAGTTTCCTCAAAACATCTATTTTGAATTTTCTGTCTGAAAGGTAACATATCTCTGTCTCTCCAGGATTGGTCCCTGGTGCCTTATTTGGTTCATTTGGTGAGGTCATGTTTTCCTGGATGATCTTGATGCTTATGGATGTCCATTGGTGTCTGGGTATTGAAGAGTTAGGTATTTATTGCAGTACTTGCCATCTGGGCTTGTTTGTACCCATCCTTCTTGGGAAGGTTTTCTAGGTACTTAAAACGACTTGAATGATGTGATCTAAGTTTTTGGTCACTCCAACCATATCTGCATTATGGGGCACCAATCCCAGTAATGCTGTGGCTCTTTGCAGACTCATAGAGGTACTTCCTTGCTGTTCTTGGATAAGATCTGGAAGAACTATCTGGATTACCAGGCAGAGACGCTTATTCCTTTCTCTTACTTTTTCCCAATCAAACAGAGTCTCAGTCTCTCTCTCTCTTTCTGCTGAGCTACCTCGAGGTGGGAGAGGAGTGACACAAGCACCCTCATGCTATCACAACTAGGAATGCACTGGGTTAGACCTGAAGGCAGTACAGCACTGGGTCTTGCCCAAGGCCCACAGTAACCATTGCCTGACTACTGCCTATGTTTGCTCAAGGCCCTAGGGCTCTACAATCAGCAGATGGCAAAGCCAGCTAGGCTCTTGTCCTTCCCTCCAAGGCAGGTCCAGAGATGCTATCCAGGAGCCAGGGCCTGGAATCAGGCACTCCAGGAGCCTACTTGGTGCTCTACCCCATGGTGCCCAAGCTGGTACCTAAGCAGCAAAAGTCCCCTTCACTCTTCCCTCTCCTTTTCTCAAACAGAAGGAGTCTCTTCCCATAGCCATCACAGCTGGGAATGTACTGGGTCATAACTGAAACCAAGCATGTCTCTGAATCTCACCAAGGTCCATGGTGAGTACTGCCTGGCTACCACTGCTGATTATTCAGGGCCCAAGGGCTCTTTGGTCTGCAGGTGATTAATCTTTTCAGGACTGTGTCCTTCCCTTCAAGGCAGTGGGTTCCCTTTCAGCCTAGGGTGTATCTAGAAATGCCATCTGGGCATTAGGGCCTGGAGTGGGGATCTCAGGACTCTACCTGCTGTCCTATCCTATTGTGGCTAAGCTGGTATCCAAGTTGTAATACAAAGTCCTCTTTACTCTTCCCTTTCCTCTCCTTGAGCTGCACTGTCTGGGGTTGGTAGGAGTGAGGGGAGACACAAGAACTCCCTTGGCGATCCCAGCTGGTATCTTACTCAATCATGTGCCCCCTATATTTACTGACTTCAAGCCCAGTACAGCACCAGGACTTGCCCAGGAATTGCAGTCTTACAAGTTTCTTTAGACTGCCTTACAAGTTTATTCAGAATCCCAGAGCACTTTAGCCCACAGTAGTGAGGCTTGCCAGAACTAAGGTTCCAACCACTGGGATGGGTGATTCCCCTCTGCTTAGGGCTGGACTAAATGCTCCTTCCATGGGCGCTGGCTGAGTTCTGCCCAGTGTTGTTTTCTGCTGTGAGAGGGCAGTACTGAGTTCCAATGAAAAGTCCTCCAATCACTGTGCTCTCCCTCCCCTGAGCACACAGATTCTCTCTCCATGCCACAGAGGCACTGCTGGGGAATGAGGAATGGGTGGCATCTGCAACTCAAGACTGTCTTTCTTACCATCTTTAGTGCTTCTTTCAGTGATATGAAGTTAAAACCAGGAACTGTAATTGCTTTCCTGATTTTTGGTTCTTATGAAAGTGCCTTTTTGTGTGGATAGTTGTTCGATTTGGTGTTCCTGTGGAGAGGATCATCGATGAAGGCTTCTATTTGGCCATCTTGCCCTGCTTCCTCCTTGTGAATCTTACGTATTGGTTTGATGAGATAGAAGGTAAATCCAGAAAGCACAATATTGACAACAAATATTAAATTTTGAAAATTATATATTGTTTCCTTTCCTGTGATTACGATTATGAGAATATGAAAAACCCCTTTCTTTAAAATAATAAAGGCTAGACACAATGTCTCATACTTGTAATCCCAGTACTTTGGGAGGCCCAGGTAGGAGGATCACTGGAACCCAGGAGTTTGAGACCAGCCTGGGTAACATAACAAGGTACTATCTCTCCAAAAAAAAAAAAATTAGCCAGGTACGTGGCATATGCCTGTAGTCCCAGTGACTTAGGAGGCTGAGGGAGGGGAACTGGTTAAGCCCAGGAGTTTGAGACTGCAGTGAGGTATGATCATGTCACTGCACTCCAGCCTGTGTGACAGAGCAAGACCCTGTCTCTAAAAAACATAAAACAAAATCAAACAAAATAAAATAATAGCTATTTAAGTCATTATGTGAAGTTGTTGGGATTTAGAATGGGAGGTGGGAGGTCAGACATTCCTAAAATTATACAAGTTAATCTATTGAGGTATGGGAAGAATATAGTAAAACTTCAATTTATAAATTATATACATTTACTACTGTACTAATTGAATTACTTCTGTACTAATTGAATTTACTATTGTACTTATAGAATTTTTAGGCATGTGCCCCCAATAGGAGTTATATCTTACATAATCAAAAATGTTTAAAGTTCATTGACTTAAATCATATATTTAATGTCACAAATTGTCATTATTCTTATGTTAAATCAAATTAAATTTGGCCTAAAGAAGCCTCTGTACTCTCACAGTTGACTCCTTAGATAATAAACTGCAATATAACTTAGTATGTAAATTGAAAACATAACTTAGGAATATGCTTCTGTAACAAATAGCTGAGTCTCAGCAAATCACAGCAGCTGTGCTTAGTCAATCACAGGTGCCAGCTCTTCAAACTGTATTTAAATAAGGCAAATTGTGAGCTGTACAAATACAGCGGTTTTTGTACCTCACTTCTGTTTTCTGTATGTGATATGGTTTGGCTCTGTGTCCCTACCCAAATCTCATCTTGAATTGTAATTCTCACGTGTCGAGGGAGGGGCCTGGTGGGAGGTGATTAGATCACAGGGGCATTTTCTCCCAAGCTATTCTTGTGATAGAGAGTGAGTTCTCAGGAAAGCTGATGGTTTTAAAGTGTGGCACTTCCTTGCACTTGTTCTCTCCCTCCTGCTGCCTTGTGAAGAAGGTGCCTGCTTCCCCTTTGCCTTCCACCATGATTGTAAGTTTCCTGAGGCCTCCCCAGCCATGCAGAACTGAGTCAATTAAACTTCTTTCCTTTATTAACTACTCAGTCTCAGGTAGTATCTTTATAGCAATGTAAAAATGGACCAATACAGTATGTCACTTTCTTTTTTAAGTCCATAAACGTTATCCAATCATGTGCAGCCCTGGAGTTTCTCTGAACTGGTTCTTGTTCGTAGGTCTGTCTGATTTGTGACTCACTCTTTGCTCAATTAAACTCTGTTCTTCTATTAGCAGATTTGGTGTCAGAAGTGAGGATCCCAAGTAAGAGTCCTGTGACCCGCCTGCCAGGAATACCAGGCAACCAGGTGAGGTACCCATCAAGCCCATTGTGCTCACTATACTCTTGTTTGAAACTGGAGGTTATGTGTGAGTTTCCTCTCAGATTTTGAGCTTTACTCATTTGTGTTCTGAGCTTTCTGAGTTTGAGACATAATTAGACTGTATTGGGTGCAGGACCTAATTGGATTTAATAATTAACTGGATTAGATTCAGTTAGAGGCCTAGAGTAGGTACCTTTTTGTTAATGGGTTTGTTTCAATCTGGGACTCCACCTTCTGGTATTCCAGCTAATTTTATGTATAAGAATTATGGGCCTAGAATGGGTGCATTTTCAGAAAAATGGGTTAACCTTATTAGAGACAGCTTAGAATTAAGATGGTCACAATGGGGAAGATTTAATTTAGATAGAATTGTTTACTTGCAGGCACATTATAAAGGAAGGGCTCAAGGACTCCACAAAAGCAATGGAATGAATTTTTCAATTGTTATGCAGAGGCCTTTAAAATATTAAATATATTAAAAATTGCCTCCATAAAAGATTCCTTACAAAAGGCAAATGAAAAGCATATGCAACAAACTGATGACATGACAAAATAGGACTGTATTGTGGCTGAATTAACTCTGACTATTCATTCTCTTTATCTTTTCTACCTAAATACTCTTTATTTTATTTTTCATTTCATTTTAGTTTTTGAGACAGTCTCACTCTGTCACCCAGGCTGGAGTGAAGTGGTATAATCTCAGCTCACTGCAACCTCCACCTCCTGGGTTCAAGCAATTCTCCTGCCCCACTGAGCCTCCCACATAGCTGGGATTACAGGGATATGCCACCATGCCCTGCTAATTTTTGTATTTTTTGTAGAGATGGGGTTTCTTGATGTTGGCCAGGCTAGTCTCGAACTTCTAACCTCAGGTGCTTTGCTCACCTCAGCCTCCCAAAGTGCTGGGATTACAGGCATGAGCCACTGCAACCAGCCTCTACCTACTCTGAGTCTTCTAATCTTTTTGCTAAATTTCCCTTTCACTCTGAAGATTAATTTTTTTAAAAGAGAAGTTAGATTCATTACAAAGTGAGTCCCTCTGATCAGCCAGGCTTGCCTGCTATAACCACCTTTACACCATAATCTAAAACTGAGCTTAGAGACATCGTAAAGGAATCCCATAACACAAGTGAAAATTCTCAAAAATTTATGGAGGAATTTAGAATCCTCATAGGAGCTTACAATGCAGGAATCCCTGACCTTTACCAATTTATTCACATAATATTGGGCCTTGATGAAGCTCACAAATGGATGGCAGAAGCAGAATGGGACAAACCTTGGAAGGACATTAAAGACCCCTCTAAAACCTCCTCGTGAGATGAATCAAAAGGAGCTAGAAACATTGCTGGAAACATTTCAGGTTAAATTCCTAAGATTTTTCCACAAAAATTGGTCAATTATACAATCTTACAGACAAAAAAAAAGAGGATGAAGCAGCTTCAGATTACAAAGCTCTTTTAGAAAGACTATTTGTAAAATATTCTAGGCTTGAATTACAATAAGGAGTATTTCCTGCAGGGACTGAAAATGCATTAACTGTTTTATAAAAGGACTTCATCTCAAACTTAGTAGCCTAATTTAAAAAACATAAATCAGGATGGGAAGTTACAGACATGATTGAATTGCTGGCCTTAACTGAACATCAGAGAGGACTTTACAGCAAGAAAAAATCCCAGAAAGCTAACAAGCATATGTTTTTCCAATTACAACAATTACAAGAACATAGACCAAAGGGACCTTCTTGTTTTTATTTTACATCACAACCAAGAGGTCCTAAAACAAGAAACTGTTTACCCTAGGTGCTTGCCTTCATTGAAAACAACCAGGACACTGGAAAAGAGATTGTCTGCTTTTATATACATCCACCATAAACCTCCTCCCTTTAGGTGAGATTGGTTTCTCACTAGAATGAGTCCAAAAGATTTTAGCTCTTGTGATATTAGTCAACATTAAGGAGACTCCAATAGATTCTACAGTAAATGATTCCTCCTAATACCCTTAAATAAACCTGAAGAAACAAGAGTTGAAAAAAATGGGGAACCTTGTACAATCCTGGTGGATACCAGAGCCACCTTATCTATCTACCATAAGCCCCACTAGTAAGCCAACAAATCTCTCAGAGTAAAAAAGGTAATTTCTTGCAAATCAAAACCACAATGAGATACCACCTTATGCCAGTCAGAATGGCAATTATTAAAAAGTCAAGAAACAAAAGATGCTGGTGAGGCTGTGGAGAAACAGGAACACTTTTACACTGTTGGTAGGAGTGTAAATTAGTTCAACCATTATGGAAGACAGTATGGCAATTCCTCAAGGATCTAGAACCAGAAATACCATTTGACCCAGCAATCCCATTACTGGGTATATACCCAAAGGAATATAAATCATTCTGCTATAAAAATACATTCACACGTATGTTTATTGCAGTGCTATTTACACTAATAAAGATGTGGAACCAACCCAAATGCCCATCAATGATAGACTAGATAAAGAAAATGTGACAGATATACACCATGGAATACTATGCAGCCATAAGAAGGGGTGAGATCATGTCCTTTGCAGGCACATGGACGAAGCTGGAAGCCATCATCCTCAGCAAACTAACACAGGAACAGAAAACCAAACACCGCATGTTCTCACTCGTAAGTGGGAGTTGAATAATGAGAAGAAATGGACACAGAGAGGGGAACAACACACACCAGGGCCTGTTGGGGAGTGGGGGTGAGGTGAGGGAACTTACAGGACAGGTCAATAGGTGCGGCAAACCACCATGGTGCATGTATACCTATGTAACAAACCTGCAAGTTCTGCACATGTATCAATTTTTGTTTAGAAGAAATAAAGAAAAAAAAAAGGTCATTTCTGTGGTGGAAGTTTCAAATCAAGTTCAATAGGTCCCCATATCTGAACCTATCCAATTGATGTTGAAGCCATTTTCAGAAAAACATATCTTTCAAATATGTGGTAGTGCTCCAGTAAACTTGCTAGGGTGATACTTACTTTCAAAGCTAAAAGGGCATATAATTCTCTCCAGAGGGAGAAATAATCCTAGAGTTTCCTGATTCCTGAACCAGAACTGTTATGCTGTCTACAGGCCGAAATTGATAAGACTGCAACTCAGGCCTGTAATAACTCTGACCTTTCTAAAATACCTGAATGTTTATGAGCTTCTTCTTCAAGTGATGCAGAAAGGATTAAAAGTGTGGAAGCTATAAGAGTCCAAATTGATCATTCTAAACCTTTGCCTAAATTACCCGAATATCCACTAAAACCCCAAGCAATTCAAGAGCTCTTACTAATTGTAGATTTAATTAAAGATTTATAATTCCATGTACTAGTACTTGCAACACTCCAATCCTACCAGTTAAAAAACCAAATGAATAATGTTGGAGATTTGTTCGATATTTATGGGCAATTAAAATTGTAATACCAAGGTTTCCTATAGTCCCAAACCCTAATACTTTATTATCTAACATGCCCACTGATTCAGAATGATTCTCAGTAATAAAACTCTGCTCAGTCTTCTTTAGCATTCCAGTTCACAAAGAGAGTCAATACATTTTTTGCTTTCACTTGGAAAAATCAGCAGTACACCAAAATGAAATGTTATAAGGGCTTACTGAAGCCCCTTCCTATTTTTCCCAGGCATTACACAAAGACTTAATAATCCTATAGCTTCCTCAGAATTATACTCTTATTCAATATGTAGATGATCTGCTGTCATGCTCTCCCACTAAAAAATGCTTTGAAATTGTCTCAATTTACCTTTTACAGCAACTTGTACAAAAAGGTCACAGGCTTCAACGGAAAAACTTCTGTTTTCAAGAGAAAGAGTTTACTATTTGGGACATGACTTGAGTGCTTAAGGGATTTCCCTCTTGCCTGGGAGAATAAAAATTATTCAGTTTTCCTTGGCCTGCAACCAAAAGACAATTAAGAGGTTTTCTCGGACTTGCAGGATACTGAAGATTATGGGTCCTGAATGTTTTCTTAATGGCCTCACATTTGTATGACCTCACAAGAAATGCAGGACCAGAACCTTTACCTTGGGAAGACAGTCATGAGCAAGCTTTTAACCAAATAAAATTGGCCTTACAACAGCCTCCAGCTTTAGAACTTCCAAATTACATTAAGCCTTTTACCTTGTTCATTCATGAATGTAACAATCAGGCATTAGGAGTTCTTACCCAAGAACTTGGAAGGAAGTATAAGCCCTTTGCATATTATAGCTTGCACTGAGACTCAGTAGCTAAGGCATATTCTAATTGTTTGAAAGTAGTAACAGCAGCAACCAGGTTGGTGAAGTTTCCTCTGAGCTAGTTTTAGGAAATGCACTTAACTTCTAAGTCTCACATGCTATGGAAAATCTATTAAATTCCAACAAAACTCAGCATTTTTCAGCAAGTAAATTAACATCTTACTGAATTCTTCTCCTGTTTCCTAATCTTCACATAAAATGCTGCAACTTATTTAACCCTGCTACTCTACCACCTCCGCCTGATGATGGTGAACACCACAATTGTTAAGTGTAATATCAGAGATAGTGGCCCCTCATGTTGATTTACAAAATACTCCATTGGCTAATGCTGAGTTAAACTTTTTGTTGATGGGTTCTATGCCAAAAACTCAGACGGGAAAAAATATCAGGAGGGATATGCTGTTACAACTCAAAATGAGCTAATGGTGAAGGGAACTCTTCCCCAATTAAGTCAGCTCAACCCACAGGGCTTTTTGCTCTCACCTAGGCTTGTCATGCAGCTAAGAACAAATTAGTAAATATTTACACTATATGCTTTTGGAGTAGTCCACAATTTTGTCATGTTATGAAAACAACAATGGCTTTTCATTTCTAGTGGGACTCCCGCCAAAAATATACTCTAAGTAGATGAACTTTCTGCTATATTGTTACCATCACAGATTGCCCATTATTAAGATTGAAGCCCATACCTGTAAAATTGAACCTGAATATAAAGAGAAAGCCCTAACATATTTTTGTGCTAAATCAGCTAGTGCTGAAACTGTTAGGATATGCGATTTGAACAAATTTCATGAGGTTAAGCCAAGTCAACTCCCTTGTGATGGCCTATTTAATAAACAGTGCATTTTGGGAAAAACAAAATTGGTATCTAAACATGTGTAAATTGAATCTTAAGTGTGAATACACAGAGGGCCTAGATGGCCACCTGGTTCTTCCTGAGTCTCTGAAGGCTTCGTTGCTAAAAGCTCTGCCCTCCACAGATCATTATGGAACAGAAAAATGATCCAAATTATAAAAAGAATATCAGTGAGGTGATTGTTCCAAAATTGCTGAAATGGTTTATAACCAATGCTTGGTTAAACTCATAATTCTGGGAAAATAAAAACTTCAAGTGGTGTATTTCCACCACCTGGTGGACCATTTGAACACATACAGATGGACTTCTTTCGATTGCCACCATCAATGGTGTATCAGTATTTCTTGTAAGTTTGTATACTTTCTGGTTGGGTTGAAGCTTTCCCATGTAGGAAAGCTGATGCTGTGATAGCAGCTAAGAAATTATTAGAAAATATGTTTCCTTTATGGAGCACTGCTGGAGAACTCTCCAGTGATGAGGGAACTCATTTTACTGGGCAAGTTATAGAGCAGTTAAATAAGGTGTTATGAGCACAATGGCATTATCAACCTTAACCTTCTGAAAAGATTGAAAGAACAAATGGCATCTTAAACCTGAAACTGGCAAAATTAACGGAATCAGTTGGGCTGCCTTGGCCAAAGGTAACATTGGCTTTAATGGCAATGAGACCTACTCTCACTGGAAAACATAAGTTGACCCCTTTTGAAATAGTCACTGGAAGGCCTATCATCCTAATAATAGAACTTGATGCATCTCCTGCTATGACTAAATACTGCAAGGCTCTAATGCATTATGCCAGTGTCTTTTCATCAGGTAAAGGAAGTTTTCTGTGATCCACTGACTAAGGACAATCAAACTTTTTATGGTCTAGAAACCAGAGATTGGGTCTTCTGGAAACCACATCAGAAGAAGACTGCCTTTGAACCCCATTGGAAGGGGTTATACCAAGTTATTCTCACTACTTACTTGAAGTGCTTACTTACTTGAAATAAGACTTCAAGGCTTCAAACTTTGGAACCACATCTCACAACTCAAAAAGGTACCTTCAGACTTTTGGAACTGTATGTCTATTGGAAAATTTAAGGTAAAGGTGGCCAGAAAAATTTCCCAGAAGCAAATAGTATCCTCAATGTGGACAGCTTTCCCAAGATTATGGATCAAGACTTCTCTGTGATTAGAAAAGGCTTATCCTTTTTTTCTTTTCTTTCTCATTTCCTGCTGTCCTAATCCTTTCCTTTTCCTTACAGGAAAATCCATGGAGCCATAATCAGTGAATGGCTTTAGCTATAGCTTATGCTATAATAGAAGATACAGAGCAATCGTTGGGTTTGTGGGCTAATATCAAAACAAACAAACAACAACAACAAAAAAAAAAACAGGAAACAATTCCATCAGTGCCAATACCTCTCCATCTTCCCAATGAGAGTAATACTGAAATTCCACAGGAAGCGTGGAAAGCTATCTTTGATGTTCTAAACATCACTGTTACTTGCTTTCCTATACTCACTAGAACCAACACTCTAACCTTTCCAATTAACCCGATGGTTACCAAATGTAGAAAAACTATGAGTGGTGCGTGCAAAAGATATACTGTGCTTCCAGACATCATGCACTCAAGACCTTGGAATTACCTATGTGGGTACAAGTAATTGAATAATGTCACTGGATTAAATTCAATAGAGTCTTTTTTCATTAAATGTGATTATATTCCTTTACAGTATGTTATAAAGGGGCCACCAAAAAGTAAATTTTCCACTGGACCTTGTTTGGAAGCTATCGAATTTAACTGACCTCTGCTCAAACACAATTAGGTGGCCCTCTTTCCAACCCCCAAAGATCTTCAGAAAATCTGCTTATTCTGTTCTGTCTCCTTGCTTGTTTGGATTTTGCTATTTGGCGTAGCTCACTCCTGCCTTTCAAATTCATTCCCCTGGAAGTCTCCATAATAGCTCCTATAATCAGAGGCTAAAATGGTCAATAACCAAAATTATCATCAACCTTCAAACAGACAAAGTTAAGCTAGTTTCCACTGAGGAAAGATTCCAGTGGGGTATCTGGGGGCTCACTCTTGGTGGTAGCGGAGTACTGATTGTATGGAATTTGAAGCTAATCTGTAAATTGGAGAAAATCTTCAAGTTTGTGGTCAATCAGATCTCCCAGGGCTTCAGACATGTAGAAGCCACTCTCTAAAAGGTGAATAATAACATACATGTTCAATAAACACCACGCAATAAAACATCATAAAGCTTTAAATCTCCTTTTTCCCTCAATTTGGGGCTTATGATTGGTATTGAATAAAAATGTATGTTGTACCCATCTCTCTGATTTTGTTAGCACAGAAAGCTTAATTTAAAAGGTGGCTGATACTGCTGTTTCCTTAGACACTGCCATCAAATACATTAAGGAAATTTTTCAAGAGAAAGAAACATAGGATGTGTTTACAAGAGCAACTAACATTTGGTTTGCAGGCATTCTAAAGGGTGGATAATAAGCTTGGGTTTCCCAAGGTTTTCTAATCTTCGTATTTCTTCTAGCGGGTCTCCAAGTTATTATGACTTGTGTTACCAGGCTAATAACAAAAGTCAGTCACTCTTTAAATCAGGCCATTTTACAGCAAACTATGGTCCTTAATCACTGTAACACCCCAAACAACGACTATAACCAATTAGACGCAAATACTGTAGAGCTGCCTCTATTGCCTGAATTTTGACTTGTTTGATTTGGTTTGATTCATTTCATAAGGACTCTTAAGAAGTATGCTTTGGTCTTTTGGTATTATCTTCTTGATTGTCATCATATTAGTTCCGCTGGTATGCTATATCTTCTCAAGTCTTAAAAATTTTGTATGCAGCCATTCATTTGAGTGTTGAATGGTCTCACTTTGATTAATTCAGCAAGAACACAATTATTCAACTGATGTGACATTGCAACTTGTGAATTTCATACTGTGAACAAATAAGACTTGTGAATTCCACACTGAGACCAAACAAGTCCACCTATGATAGTGACAGAGGCTGGCCTCAATGTCCAAAGTTTGGGTCAATCTCTCAAAATGGAGATGTTGACCAAAAGGAGAGAACTGTTAAACTAAACTTGGCCTGAGACAAAGCCTCTGTACTTGCATGCTTGAGTCCTTATGTAACAAACTGCAACCTAACTCTGTATGTAAATAAACTGAAAGCCTCATTTAGGAATATTCTTCTGTAACAAATAGCTGTGTCTCAGCCAATCACAGCACCTTGACTTTAGTCAATCACAGGTGGCCAACTCTTCAAACCATGTTGAAATCAGCAAATGCCAAAGTGTAACCAAGCCAGCTGTTTCTGCACCTCACTTCCATTTTCATATGTCACTTTCTTTTTTCTTGTTTTTTTTTTTTTTGAGACAGAGTCTCGCTCTGTCGCCACACTGGAGTGCAGTGGTGCGATCTTGGCTCACTGCAACCTCCGCCTCCCCGGTTCAAATGATTCTCCTGCCTCAGCCTCCCAAGTAGCTGGGATTACAGGCATGTGCCACCACGCCTGGCTAATTTTTGTATTTTTAGTAGAGACGAAGTTTCACCATGTTGGCCAGGCTGGTCTTGAACTCCTGACCTCAGGTAATCCGCCCACCCTAGCCTCCCAAAGTGCTGGGATTACAGGCATGAGCCACCCGGCACGTCACTTTCTTTTTTCTGTCCAAAAATGGTGTATGACCATTTGACAGCCCCAGAGTTTCTCTGAACCTGTTCTAGTTCTGGGGCTGCCTGATTCATGTATTGTTCTTTGCCCAATTAAACTATTAAATTTGTCTAAAGTTTTTCTTTTAACACTTATGTCCAAAAATTATCATGACATTTTAACTTTGTTACTTAGAGTTACCCATTTAAAAGCAGTATATATGAATTTTAAAGGTCCAGTGTTTTTATTGTATTTATTAAAGTGGGGGAGGGAGGAAAGACAGAAGGTAGAAGAAAAGGAGAGGAGAGAAGAGGAGAGGAGAAGAGAAGTAGAGAAGATTGAAATTTTTTAAATCTCAAGAGAATAACAATCAAATCATCACATGCATCCTGCTAACATTTCTACAATGTGTGAAATGTGTGAAACATATCTAACGCCCATTTTTATTAGCTAATGTGGAACAATACACAGTCTAAACTGAGTTAACAGAGACCAGTTTTCTCCAACAGTAACACAAAGCTCAGTGTGTTCCTGGCTGGATATCTGATTTGCTGCTGTGTTCACCTGTTGATCTTTTCTGGACCTTGACTCCTCACAGTGATCCTTGGCCCTCAGCCAGGAAGTTGTTTGTAATTATCTGTCCTGCTGCTCTCTGCTTCTCCATTCTTTACAGAGGTGTGAAATCATGACAGGATGCCCAGGCCTGTGTTAGGCAGTAGGACATTAACTCAAATTGCCTAAATGGTTAGGATAGTTACATAAGACCCTCTTAGTGGAATGCTTTTTGTTTAATATTTTAAAAATTTCCTCCACTTCACTATTGGAACTTCTTATTCCCCTGTCTAGCCATACAGACATGTATTTAGGTGTAGTATCTATTGTCTACAATTGCCTAGAATATGGTGGATACCCCCACTCCAATGGGCAGTCCTTGTCCCGATATTCAGGGTTACCCATGCCCTATTAAAGCTGGTTTCTAGACATCCTTATTGTCTGGGAAGTATTCCTTTCTGTTAGCTGAATAACCATTGTTAATAAAACAGACCATTAATGAATCAGCCCTAGTCTTAATTGTTTGGGCAAGTCATGACTGACCAAGTCACTTCTCATACTTGTGACCCAAGGATTCAGTGCCAAGGTGAAAGAAATATTTTCTCTTCTTTGTGGCTTTAGAACCTGCATTAGTCCATTCTCACATTGCTATAAAGAATACCTGAGACTGGGTAGTTAATAAAGAAAGGAGGTTTAATTGGCTCACAGTACCACAGGCTGTACAGGAAGCATGATGCCAGCATCTGCTTCACTTCTGGAAACTTTCACTTATGGCAGAAGGTGAAAGGGAAGCAAGCACATCTTACATGGCCAGAGGAGGAGCAAGAGAAAGATGGGGAGATGCCACACACTTTTAAACAACCAAATCTCACAAGAACTCACTATTGTGACAACAGCACCAAGGGGGATGGTGTTAAACCATGAGAAGTTGCCCCTATGATCTCCAATCACCTCCCACCAGGCCCCACCCCCAACACTGAGGATTACAATTGAGCATGAGATTTGGTGGGGACACAGATCCAAATCATATCAGAACCAAAGGCTTAGCCAACTGGAATATGAAGTGAACTATTGACAGAGACAAAATTTTACATATATTTTCAATACCAATCTAATTTTTTTAAATGAAATTTCAAATTGTTATTGCTTACAGGCCTTTATAACTCTTCAACACTTCATTAAGGCTCTTCTTAAGGACCTCCATGTCTCCCTCCCACCCAACCTTACATTGGTTTTTTATTCTTCCCAGACATTGCTCTTCTCCTCTGACATCTAGAATACTAAGCCATCTGGCCCACCTATCCAAAGCTACCCCATTGCCAAGGTCCAATTCACATCACACGTCCTATGAAGCTCTCATTGATGTTTGCAGCACACAATGATTTCCCCTTTCTTTTCATATTTGTAATCGTTTCATGGACAGCCCCAGTCAATTTACGCTACTTTGTGCCACTCTCCAATGACACAGGGAAATCTTGGAAGAGTTTAATATCGTGAGCATATTTGCTTTGACTATTCCACCAAACCAACATTCAATACCATACTAGGTATTTATGAAGTTACATTCAATCACATATTGTAACTGTGACACTGAGGTTGCTAGTTTCTGTTGATTACAGGAACTGTGCTACCATGCCCAGAGGAAGCTTCATATGAGAAAAGCACAATGTTCCTATAAACAAAACATACCAGATTATTGGGTTATTAATCAAACCTCCCTATGTATTATTAATAGCTACCATTTATTGAAATATCTAGTTTTTTTAAAGTATAATGTTATAATATTTATCATATTTATTTCAGATTGAATTAGAAATACAATGTTACAGGTTTACTGGAAATCCTCTTTATTCCTACGCCTATTATTCTCCCTCTCTAGGCGCTGGCAACTACTTATCACGAATTTGTGCATATCCTGTTGATGTTGTATTTTTTTGTTTTTGTTTTGTTCTGTTTTTGAGACTGTTCTGTGTTAATATCCCATGGATCTACATCTGTTGATTTTTTTCCCCAGTAGAATTATAAAACTTTTGAGGGCTTATAATCATATTAATACTCATAATATATTAATAATAGCTACCACTTATGAAGTACTTACTGTGTGCCAGGTGTTATGTATAACATTTGAAATACTATTTAATTTCAGTTAATACTCACACAATCTGATGATTTAGGTAATATTTCCATTTTAAAAATGAGAAAACTGAGGCATGAAGAGTTTAAATAGCTTGCCTAGAGTCACACAGGTAGACAATGGCTAAGCCAAGAACAAAACCAGGTTACACAGGGCTTGAAACTTACAAAAGTTGGGGTAAGCAGGCTCTCTTAAAGAAAAAGATCTCAAGTATACAAGTATACATATACAAAATTAGGTAAGAAAGAATATTCAGAATTAGAACAGAAACAACTAATTACTTGAGCCTTAGATATATGCAAGTCCCTTTCCTCTAAGATGGCTTTGGACAATTCCCCTAAAATATTTACATAGAAAACACTCCCTGGTTGCCACCTGGCTTCCATCAAGAACATTACGTAACATGCAAATGAACCTGAAGCAGTATTAGCTCATGATAAGCCGGGCCCTGAGGCTGAAGCAGCATTAGCTCATGGTTAAGTTGCCTCTGAGCAGAGATGGGATTTGGTCTTTTCCAAAGCCCAGATCTCAGGCACCTCTTCCCAAGGGCCTGGTACAGTGTTCAGCATGTATTAGGGAGCTGTGCCCCTGTATGCTGTCCACCTTCTTCACTCTCTCTCATGCCATACAGTTAATTCTCTTATAATGTCTAATATACAGTTATCTTACTTGCATATTTATTGTCTGTTTCTCTCAAACTCCATGAGATCAGGGACCTTGTCAACCTTTGTTCCTCACCATATCCTCAACATTTAAACAGTGCCTACGCCTAATTCACAGTATCAGTGAAGATCTATTGAACAAATGAAATAAATGTTGGCTAAAGGAACACATTAAAATGCACTTGGTTTAAGATAGATCAAAACTTAGGGAATTCATAACAGAAAAAGCTTTAATAACAGAGCTTATAGTATTTGATTGTTTGTTTTGAGGCAGGGTCTTACTCTGTCCACCCAGGCTGGAGTGCAGTGGCAGGATCATAGCTCACTGCAGCCTTCACCTCCTGGGCACACGTTATCCTCTCACCTCAGCCTCCTGCATAGCCAGGACTACACAGGCATGCCACCAGGCCCAGCTATTTTTTTTTTTTTTAACTTTTGTAGAGATGCGTTCTCACTATGTTTCCCAGGCTGGTCTAAAACTCTTGGCCTCAAATGATCTTCCCACTTCAGCCTCCCAAAGTGCTGGGATTACAGGTGTGAGCCACCATGCCCAGCCAGAGTTTACAGTGTTAGAAACAATGAGTTCATGTAATCTTCTTTTTTTATTTATTTTTATTTTTTTATTTTTTGAGACAGAGTTTCCCTCTTGTTGCCCAGGCTAGAGTGCAATGATGCAATCTTGGCTCATGGCAACCTCCACCTACTGGATTCAAGTGATTCTCCTGCTTCAGCCTCCCAAGTAGCTGGATTACAGGCATGTGCCACCACACCTGGCTAATTTTTTGTATTTAGTAGAGATGGGATTTCACCAGTTGGTCAGGCTGGTCTCAAACTCCTGACCTCAGGTGATCCACCCACCTCGCCCTCCCAGTGTAGTCTTCTTAAAAGCAAATTTATATTTTTACAAACCATGCATTATATTTAGCTTGTTTTCTTATAAAAACGTTCAACATTTCAAACCCCCAGTGCAATGAATGAATAGTTCTTCAGCAAGTTATTAACTTTTGTTTATAGCAACCACAATAAGGCTGCAATCTAAAATAAAAATATTCAAGAATTATCTTTATTAGCATGGTAATCAAAAAGACATACCCCATGTGCTTTGGGAATCAACAGTCATCTAAAAAACAGTAACTTCTTTTTTCCAGTGGTAGTTTCTTTTTTATATTTATAGAAATGTAAATTTTGTCCCTTCATGGATTATTTATCTTAACTTAAGAAACCACTGGGAAATCAAAAAGGAGAAATGTTTGTTTCTAGGCTATGAATCATAGGAGAGAATTGTACTAAATCTGTTTTTTTTTTTCACATTGGCCTACTTAAAAGACTGTTTCATTTTTTCCTCATTTTACATTTAATGAATGCGATCAAAATTCAAAATAGTACAGTTTTGTTTCCTAAAGTTGTATAATTGTTTTTGAGGAAAAATATAGACTACATAAAGTTATTGCCTGAGATAAATATTTGAGGTTAAAATATCTTTTCAGTTCTTCTGTTGAGTATGGCAAAAAAAAAAAAAAAGTCCTCAAAATAACCATAGTTAATGTTTCATTTGGTAATGGTTTACTTCCCTGTTGACTTTCCAAGCATCCATCTTGGAAAGAAGAAACAAGCCTCTGTTTCTGTTTACTTTGGTTAACAAGATTTCAAAATCTTCATTCAGTCTTCTGTTGAGTTTTAAGAGTATACTTGCAGCATCAATTTATTTATATTGCTATCAAATGTATGGGGTTAATAGAACTGGAACAATTGACTGGCCATCTGCAAAAAATGTTAGATACCTCATTGCTTACATCAAAAAAAAATCCAGAAGAATCAGAAACTTAAATAGAAAAACAGAAACAACAAAAGCGAAAGCAGAAAATATGAGGGACTTCTACTTCTTGCAATAGTAGATTAGGTAATTCAACCAACTATCCTGTTTAGAACAAGGAAAGATATTTTAAAACATGTGCCTGCCATATGTGATACAACTATTCCATTCCGAGGTATTGCCCAAAAGAAATAAAACTGTATTTCCACACAAAGACTTTTACACAAATATTCATAGAAATTTCATTTGTAAGAGCCCAAACTGGAAACAATCCAAATGCCCATCAACTGGTAATGGATAAACAAATTGTGGGTATAGCTATACAACAGACTACTACTCAGTATTAAAAAGCAGGGAACTACTGATATATGCAACAACACAGATTAATCTTAATATAATTATTTTGAGGGAAAGAAGCCATACAAAAAAGAGTAAACACTGTATGCTTTCATTTATATAAAATTCTAGAAAATGCAAACTAGTTTATCATAACAGAAGGTAAATCAGTGGTTGCGTGGGGATGGAGACTTGTGATGGGGCAGAGGGTAGGGAAGGAAAGATGACCAAGGGACATGAGGACACTTTTGGGGTGATGGATATGTACATTATTTTGATTGTGGTAATGGTTTCATGGTTAAATACCTGTCAAAACTCATCAAATTGTACAATTATATATGTACACTGTATGTGGACTACACTTTAATCATTGCCTCAGCAATATATACAATAATGACTTCAATCATACATCTCAACAAAAAAAGTCTACTTGAAAGTTTTGGAGAGCCTAAAAAGGCACTGAAGAATGACATAGCCAAGATCCAGGAGAAAAGGAATCCCAGAGAGGTGAACCTGGTATTTGGGGTCATTTCTCCCTTTGAGAAGCCCTTTAAATGTTTACCCTAAAAAGAAGAAAATACTAAAAATGAACGGGGAAGGTGTCCAACTTAAAGGCTTCAGAAGAGAACAACAGAACAACCCCAAAGAAGTGTAAAGAATGAGAAAATAAAAATAAGAGGCCAAACACAGTAGCCTGTAATCCCAGCACTTTGGGAGGCCAAGTCAGGAGAATCACTTGAGGCCAGGAGGTCAAGACAAGCCTGGGGCAACATAACAGGAATTCATTGCTACGAAGAAAATTTTTTTTAATTAGCCAGGAATGGTGGCACACACCTGTAGTCCCAGCTACTCAGGAGGCCAAGGTAGCAGTATCACTTGAGCCCGGGATTTTGGGCTTACAGGGAGCCATGATTGCACCACTACACTCCAGCCTGGGTGATAGAGACCTTGTCTGGAAACAAACAAACAAGAACAAAAATTAATGAATCCGAAAACAAGAAATAACTAGCACAACCAACAAAATCAAATGTTGATTTTTTTTAAAAGACTGATAAAATACATTCCAGTAAAATTTATCAAGATAAAAGAAGAAAAGTGAAAACAAATGTGCTAGGAATAAAAAAGGGGACATAACTACAGAGAAAATACATATATTAAATCATAAGAAATAAACAACTTTATGCCAATATATTTAAATGACAATTTTAGAAAAATGTCACTTATAAGGAGAAGTTTTTTTAAAAAACATAATAAACCAATAACCATGAAAAATGTTTGTGTTTAAAAATCCACCTCCTTGTACACACACACACACACACAGTGTGCACAGCATGCACACAGGTACCACAAATACCAAATCAAAAGGGTTTCACGGAAAAGTTCTAGCAAAAACTGAAGGAACAGAATCTCAATCTTATGTTCCAGAGCATTAAAAAAAAAAAAATCCATCAGTTTAATGAAGCTAATAGTTCATTTAATGAAACTAATGTTAACTGTTATACCCAAAACTAAATGAGAGTATGTATAAGGAAGATTATAGGCCAATATCACTTATGAACATAAATGTGAAAGTCATAACTAAATAAAATGTTTCTTAAAATCTGAGTATATAAAAAATTCCTCTTGTCTAAACTGCATTTCTCTGAGAAATAGAAATTAGAACAGTATATTAGAAAAAATAATGTAATTTATCACATTAACAAAGCAAATAAAGTTATGCAATTCAACAGTTGGAGAAAATACATTTGATATAACTCAAAATCCATTCATAAATTTTTAATTGTAGCAAAATCATAATAGAAAGGAATGTCCTTAATCTGAGAATGGGAACCAGCCAAATTCCTAAAGCAAACATTTTATTTAATGGTAAATGTTCTACACATTCCCTTTAAAGTAGGAAAAGTAAAGGATGTTCATTATCACTGAGCAGTGCAGAAAAAAAAAAAAAAAAAAAAAAACAAGAAAAAATTACATAAGAGTTTTCAAATAAATAACAGAATTGTTATCATTAATAGATGATATGATTGTGAACACAGAAATCTGGGAAAAATTTACGGACAAAACTCTCAGAGTTCAAACAAGTTATTGGAATACAAGACCAATAGGCAAAAATCAATTATTTTTCCACACACCTGGAACAAACAAGTAGCAATAGTAAATTTTAATATCATGCTTTCACAAATGATAAATACTATATTGGTACCGAGGACTAAATCTATAAATTATCTGCAAATTTTTTTGTGGAAAAAGTCACAAAACCTTGCTGAAGGACCGTACAGAGACCTGAATAAATGGAGATGTATTGCTGTTCACAGATGAGAAGACTCAATATCGTTAAAGAGATCAAGTCTCTCAAAGTAAATCTATAAAGGCAGTGGTAAATCCACTAAAGCTACTTGTGCAACTTGACAAGCTGATTCTCAAATTCATATGGAAAAAAAAAGCAAAAAATAGCCAAAGGCTGTTGAAGAAGAACATATTGGATATTAAGCTACAGTGATTTAATACAGCATAGTACTGGTGCAGGGATAGCCAAACATGTCAATGAGAGATAACAGAGCCCAGAAACTGAAGAATAATATAAAAAACTTGATAGTTGTCAGACATTGCACTAAATATCATGGGGAAAGACTCAACTAGCCAGTAAATTATATTGGAATAAGTGGTTATTCATAAGGGAAAAAGTAAAATTAGAATTCTATTAAACAGCATAAATGAAAATAAATTTCAGATACAAATCAAAAGAGAAAAGTAAAACATTAAGTCTTTTAGACTAAAATATAGAAAAGTCTATTTATGACTTTAAGGTAGGGAAGAAAAGTTTTAACCAAAAACATAAATGAAAACCATAAGGAAAGGCCAAATTTTAAAACCCTGTACCAAAAGACACTGGTTAAAAAATGAAAATACTAGTTACTTGAAAGAAGATACTTGCCATGAAACTGATAAAAGATTAGTATTCAGAATATATTAAAAACATATACCAAAAAAAATAAGCAGCAGGAGAAAGTCCAGTGTTTAAAGTGGATAATTCTCAGAGGAAAAAGTCTGAACAGTAAATAAAAATATGACTATATATTCAGTTGTGCTTATAGTTAAGAGAATGCAAAAAAAAATTAAGATACAATTTCACACTTATATAAATTGGCAAAAACCACTTTGGAGAGTAATTTTCCCATAAACATGGGCATACCATATGGGCCAAGCAATTCCACTTCTAGAGAAAGTTTTGCCCATGTGTACAGAGACCTGCATAAGAATAAATTTGGGAGGATTGGTTTGTAAAAAGCAAAAAAAGGTAAAACACCTAAATGTCCATCAACAGAAGAAAAAGATGAATAAATGTGGTTCATACAATTGAATAATATTCAATAAATGTTCATACAATTGAATGAAAAATTAGAGCTACGGGCCAGGCGCGGTGGCTCATGCCTGTAATCCCAGCACTTTGGGAGGCCGAGGCGGGTGGATCACAAAGGTCAGGAGATTGAATCATCCGGCCAACATGGTACCCTGTCTCTACTAAAAAAACAAAAATTAGCTGGGCATGGTCGTGCATGCCTGTAATCCCAGCTACTCAGGAGGCTGAGGCAGGAGAATCACTTGAACCAGGGAGTCGGAGGTTGCAGTGAGCCAAGATTCATGCCACTGTACTTCCAGCCTGGGCAACAGACTAGACAGCGAGACTCCATTTCAAAAAAAAAAAAAAAAAAAAGAAAAAGAAAAAATTAAGAGCTACAAGTTCAGCATGGATACTTTAAAAAATATATGTAGTGTAGGAGCAGGTTGAAAGATTACAGAATATACACTTATATAAAGTTTTACAGCCTGCAAAACAATATTATAAAAACTTCATGGATAAAACATATACAGTAATAGGATAAAAACATGGCATGGGGATGATAAATACCAATTTGGAACATAACGATTCCCTGGGTAGAGAAATGATACAGAGTGAGGTTCACCGTATTTGTTAGCTTTTATTTCTAATGAAAGAAGATATGAAACAAACACAAGATGTTATGATTGTGTAAAGTTGTGTGATAGGTACACAGGTAGTGTAAGGGAGGCAAAAATTTATCACAACTTGCAGGGTTTTCCTGCTGAGTCTGAGAATTAAATTAACATAAGACAGATCAACAGGAGAAAGCATTCAATTTTTAAGTTTAATTGTCTTTTATTTTGAGACAGGGGTCTCACTCTGTTGCTCAGGCTGGAGTGCAGTAGCATGATCATGGCTTACTGCAGCCTCAGGCTTCCAACTTAGCATGCCACCCCCTGTCCCCAGGCCACCCAGTAGCTGGGACTACAGGCACATGCCACCCACACCTAGCTCAAATTTATTTAAATAAAATTTTACATGGCACGGGAGCCTTCATGAAGAATAAATACTCAAAGATGCAGTTAGTTAGAGTTGAATGAACACATATACTGAACTGGACAAAAAATAGTAAATTAATGAAAACTGAGACAAGGCAAAGGGGCTTGGGTAGGGTAGTTAATTGGGTGGAGAAGCCCGTCCTTGATGATAAGAATATTTTTCCTTCTTATGTGGAGAGAACAACTTTCACATGGGAATTGGTGTCTCCTCCAGTAAAGAAACAGAAGGAAGGGCTGGGGTGCGATGGTTCACGCCTGTAATCTCAACACTTTGGGAGCCCAAGCGGGAGGATCCCTTGAGGCCAGGAGTTTGAGACCAGCATGGTCCACATAGCAACCCCAACTCTACAAAAAATAAAAAAAAAAAAAATTCCAGCTACTTGGGAGGCTGAGGGTTGGAGGGTCGCTTGATCCCAGGAATTTGAGGCTGCAGTGAGCTATGATCACCACCACTGCACTCCAGCCTGGGTGACAAGCATACCCCTTCTCTAAAGAAAAGTTGAGTGGGGAAGGTCAGAGTGATCTCTTACATCTGCTGTTTTTCATGTGCCTTAGCTCAAAATGGTCACTGTACCAGGGAAACATATTTTGGGGTGGCAGGTTTGTTAATTCCTTCAGTAGTTACTATGACATTGCCTATATACTTTTTTGTATGTTTAATGTATTTCATAATTTCAAAAAGAGAAAAATTTGCATAAACGATACTGAATACTTGTCTGGCATGAAGTAACGTGGGGAATAGACAATGACCCAAGTGATCAAGTCCTCAGTGAATGAGGACGTATGAACTAGGAAGAGTAGAGGGCAGCAACAAAGAGAGCTATCTGGCACCATCGTCTAATGGCATGTGCTTCACAGGGTCTGGATGGAAAAAGGAGTAGGCAGCCTGGTATCAACATTAAATTTAAACACCATTCTTTTCATTTACAGGAGAAGTTTCTGAAGCCCGGGAACCATCAAAAGTCTTTACATAGGCATAAGTTAATCAACTTTGCTAGCTTGGGGCCCAAATAAAAAGATCTGTGTTGACAGTGATCTTTGCTCGTAGCCACAGGGCATGGCAGTGCTCCTAAAATTGTGGTTGATGGTGCAGCAGCCTGAGATTTCCAACCCGAGTCAGTGGTGAAGGAGCACATTGTGGCAATGCTGTGAGGAGAAAACTGGATTCCATTCTTCTGGGTTCATTCCAAGGGAGACACGGAAATCCTCTCAGAGGGAATGAACCTGAGCCAATCTGATTATCAGAACACTTGGGCTTTTCAGTAGAGGCAAGTGAAGCTCTGAGTCCCAGAAGGAGAGCTCATTTCCAGTGCAGCACCACCTAAAATATAAATTTGGTATTGGCTAGCAACATCTTGCCAGGACTTGTTTATATTTCTAGACTTCTGTGAATGTTATCCACATTATAAAGTATGTTCCAAACATCAGCTAAAATCACATTTTTTATTTAATGGAGGTAGAAGATACCAATGCTGACCTATACAGAAAATCCTGGAACACTTGACTTCTAAAAAGTAACTAAAAACAAACAAATCCTAAGACACAAGGTAACCTCATCGGCACTTGGAAGGAAAGTAGAAGTTTTAAGCCTTTTTGTAGTATTTTATGGGTCTGTACAGCTAGCAGGCCTACCAACAGCCAAAGAGACAATTATAGGGTAATTATAGGGTAAGACAATTACCCTAAGAATTATGGCATCTCAGGGTAAAAAGAAACTTACCTCACTGTACAGAAAAAACACTCATCAAAGATGTAATGACTCTCAGAATCAGTGATATTGTTTTACTCAAGATTTGGGAAAAATGTAGGCACAATATTAAGTCTAAAGATTATGTCAGCTCAAAGGATCAAACAAAACATTATAACATGGTTTCA